>NW_027362762.1:411365301-411610614 GCF_046119375.1 Phyllobates terribilis | reverse complement strand
CCTGTCACCCCCCCATATTATGCAGCCTGTCACCCCCCATATTATGCAGCCTGTCACCCCCCCATATTATGCAGCCTGTCACCCCCCCATATTATGCAGCCTGTCACCCCCCCATATTATGCAGCCTGTCACCCCCCCATATTATGCAGCCTGTCACCCCCCCATATTATGCAGCCTGTCACCCCCCCATATTATGCAGCCTGTCACCCCCCCATATTATGCAGCCTGTCACCCCCCCATATTATGCAGCCTGTCACCCCCCCCATATTATGCAGCCTGTCACCCCCCCATATTATGCAGCCTGTCACCCCCCCATATTATGCAGCCTGTCACCCCCCCATATTATGCAGCCTGTCACCCCCCCATATTATGCAGCCTGTCACCCCCCCATATTATGCAGCCTGTCACCCCCCATATTATGCAGCCTGTCACCCCCCATATTACGCAGCCTGTCACCCCCCCATATTACGCAGCCTGTCACCCCCCCATATTATGCAGCCTGTCACCCCCCCATATTATGCAGCCTGTCACCCCCCCATATTATGCAGCCTGTCACCCCCCCATATTATGCAGCCTGTCACCCCCCCATATTATGCAGCCTGTCACCCCCCCATATTATGCAGCCTGTCACCCCCCCATATTATGCACTTGGGAGCCTGTCACCCCCCCATATTATGCAGCCTGTCACCCCCCCATATTATGCAGCCTGTCACCCCCCATATTATGCAGCCTGTCACCCCCCCATATTATGCAGCCTGTCACCCCCCCATATTATGCAGCCTGTCACCCCCCCATATTATGCAGCCTGTCACCCCCCCATATTATGCAGCCTGTCACCCCCCCATATTATGCAGCCTGTCACCCCCCCATATTATGCAGCCTGTCACCCCCCATATTATGCAGCCTGTCACCCCCCCATATTATGCAGCCTGTCACCCCCCCATATTATGCAGCCTGTCACCCCCCCATATTATGCAGCCTGTCACCCCCCCATATTATGCAGCATGTCACCCCCCCATATTATGCAGCCAGCAGGATGTCACCCCCCCATATTATGCAGCCTGTCACCCCCCCATATTATGCCACATGAGCCTGTCACCCCCCATATTATGCAGCCTGTCACCCCCCCATATTATGCAGCCTGTCACCCCCCCATATTATGCAGCCTGTCACCCCCCCATATTATGCAGCCTGTCACCCCCCCATATTATGCAGCCTGTCACCCCCCCCCCCCATATTATGCAGCCTGTCACCCCCCCCCCATATTATGCAGCCTGTCACCCCCCATATTATGCAGGATGTCACCCCCCCATATTATGCAGGATGTCACCCCCCCATATTATGCAGCATGCAGGATGTCACCCCCTCCATATCATGCACATGCAGCATGTCACCCCCCCATATAATGCCACATGCAGCATGTCACCCCCCCATATCATGCCACATGTCACCCCCCCCATATCATGCCACATGCAGCAGGTCACCCCCCCATATCATGCCACATGCAGCAGGTCACCCCCCCATATCATGCCACATGCAGCAGGTCACCCCCCCATATCATGCCACATGCAGCAGGTCACCCCCCCATATCATGCCACATGCAGCAGGTCACCCCCCCATATCATGCCACATGCAGCAGGTCACCCCCCCATATCATGCCACATGCAGCAGGTCACCCCCCATATCATGCCACATGCAGCAGGTCACCCCCCCATATCATGCCACATGCAGCAGGTCACCCCCCCATATCATGCCACATGCAGCAGGTCACCCCCCCATATCATGCCACATGCAGCAGGTCACCCCCCCATATCATGCCACATGCAGCAGGTCACCCCCCCATATCATGCCACATGCAGCAGGTCACCCCCCATATCATGCCACATGCAGCAGGTCACCCCCCCATATCATGCCACATGCAGCAGGTCACCCCCCCCATATCATGCCACATGCAGCAGGTCACCCCCCCCCATATCATGCCACATGCAGCAGGTCACCCCCCCCCATATCATGCCACATGCAGCAGGTCACCCCCCCATATCATGCCACATGCAGCAGGTCACCCCCCCATATCATGCCACATGCAGCAGGTCACCCCCCCATATCATGCCACATGCAGCATGTCACCCCCCCCATATCATGCCACATGCAGCATGTCACCCCCCCCATATCATGCCACATGCAGCATGTCACCCCCCATATCATGCCACATGTCACCCCCCCATATCATGCCACATGCAGCAGGTCACCCCCCCATATCATGCCACATGCAGCAGGTCACCCCCCCATATCATGCCACATGCAGCAGGTCACCCCCCCATATCATGCCACATGCAGCAGGTCACCCCCCCATATCATGCCACATGCAGCAGGTCACCCCCCCATATCATGCCACATGCAGCAGGTCACCCCCCCATATCATGCCACATGCAGCAGGTCACCCCCCCATATCATGCCACATGCAGCAGGTCACCCCCCCCATATCATGCCACATGCAGCAGGTCACCCCCCCATATCATGCCACATGCAGCAGGTCACCCCCCCATATCATGCCACATGCAGCAGGTCACCCCCCCATATCATGCCACATGCAGCAGGTCACCCCCCCATATCATGCCACATGCAGCAGGTCACCCCCCCATATCATGCCACATGCAGCAGGTCACCCCCCCATATCATGCCACATGCAGCAGGTCACCCCCCCCATATCATGCCACATGCAGCAGGTCACCCCCCCCATATCATGCCACATGCAGCAGGTCACCCCCCCCATATCATGCCACATGCAGCAGGTCACCCCCCCCATATCATGCCACATGCAGCAGGTCACCCCCCCATATCATGCCACATGCAGCAGGTCACCCCCCCCATATCATGCCACATGCAGCATGTCACCCCCCCATATCATGCCACATGCAGCATGTCACCCCCCCCATATCATGCCACATGCAGCATGTCACCCCCCCATATCATGCCACATGCAGCATGTCACCCCCCCATATCATGCCACATCCATATCATGCCACATGCAGCATGTCACCCCCCCATATCATGCCACATGCAGCATGTCACCCCCCATATCATGCCACATGCAGCATGTCACCCCCCCATATCATGCCACATGCAGCATGTCACCCCCCCCATATCATGCCACATGCAGCATGTCACCCCCCCATATCATGCCACATGCAGCATGTCACCCCCCCATATCATGCCACATGCAGCATGTCACCCCCCCAAGAGAGATCATCATGCCACATGCAGCATGTCACCCCCCCATATCATGCCACATGCAGCATGTCACCCCCCCATATCATGCCACATGCAGCATGTCACCCCCCCATATCATGCCACATGCAGCATGTCACCCCCAGAGAGACCCATATCATGCCACATGCAGCATGTCACCCCCCCATATCATGCCACATGCAGCATGTCACCCCCCCCATATCATGCCACATGCAGCATGTCACCCCCCCATATCATGCCACATGCAGCATGTCACCCCCCATATCATGCCACATGCAGCATGTCACCCCCCCATATCATGCCACATGCAGCATGTCACCCCCCCATATCATGCCACATGCAGCATGTCACCCCCCCATATCATGCCACATGCAGCATGTCACCCCCCCATATCATGCCACATGCAGCATGTCACCCCCCCATATCATGCCACATGCAGCATGTCACCCCCCCATATCATGCCACATGCAGCATGTCACCCCCCCATATCATGCCACATGCAGCATGTCACCCCCCCATATCATGCCACATGCAGCATGTCACCCCCCCATATCATGCCACATGCAGCATGTCACCCCCCCATATCATGCCACATGCAGCATGTCACCCCCCCATATCATGCCACATGCAGCATGTCACCCCCCCATATCATGCCACATGCAGCATGTCACCCCCCCATATCATGCCACATGCAGCATGTCACCCCCCCATATCATGCCACATGCAGCATGTCACCCCCCCCATATCATGCCACATGCAGCATGTCACCCCCCCCATATCATGCCACATGCAGCATGTCACCCCCCCATATCATGCCACATGCAGCATGTCACCCCCCCATATCATGCCACATGCAGCATGTCACCCCCCCATATCATGCCACATGCAGCATGTCACCCCCCCATATCATGCCACATGCAGCATGTCACCCCCCCCATATCATGCCACATGCAGCATGTCACCCCCCCCCATATCATGCCACATGCAGCATGTCACCCCCCCCCATATCATGCCACATGCAGCATGTCACCCCCCCCATATCATGCCACATGCAGCATGTCACCCCCCCCATATCATGCCACATGCAGCATGTCACCCCCCCATATCATGCCACATGCAGCATGTCACCCCCCCATATCATGCCACATGCAGCATGTCACCCCCCCATATCATGCCACATGCAGCATGTCACCCCCCCCATATCATGCCACATGCAGCATGTCACCCCCCCATATCATGCCACATGCAGCATGTCACCCCCCCCATATCATGCCACATGCAGCATGTCACCCCCCCATGCAGCATGTCACCCCCCCATATCCTGCCCCATGCCACCCCCCAATGCAGCATGTCACCCCCCCATATCCTGCCCCATGCAGCATGTCACCCCCCCATATCCTGCCCCATGCAGCATGTCACCCCCCCATATCCTGCCACATGCAGCATGTCACCCCCCCATATCATGCCACATGCAGCATGTCACCCCCCCATATCATGCCACATGCAGCATGTCACCCCCCCATGCAGCATGTCACCCCCCCATATCCTGCCCCATGCCACCCCCCCAATGCAGCATGTCACCCCCCCATATCCTGCCCCATGCAGCATGTCACCCCCCCATATCCTGCCCCATGCAGCATGTCACCCCCCCATATCCTGCCCCATGCAGCATGTCACCCCCCCCATATCCTGCCCCATGCAGCATGTCACCCCCCCATATCCTGCCTCATGCAGCATGTCACCCCCCCCATATCCTGCCCCATGCAGCATGTCACCCCCCCATATCCTGCCTCATGCAGCATGTCACCCCCCCATATCCTGCCTCATGCAGCATGTCACCCCCCCATATCCTGCCCCATGCAGCATGTCACCCCCCCATATCCTGCCCCATGCAGCATGTCACCCCCCCATATCCTGCCCCATGCAGCATGTCACCCCCCCCATATCCTGCCCCATGCAGCATGTCACCCCCCCATATCCTGCCCCATGCAGCATGTCACCCCCCCATATCCTGCCCCATGCAGCATGTCACCCCCCCATATCCTGCCCCATGCAGCATGTCACCCCCCCATATCCTGCCCCATGCAGCATGTCACCCCCCATATCCTGCCCCATGCAGCATGTCACCCCCCATATCCTGCCCCATGCAGCATATCACCCCCCCCCATATCTTGCCCCATGCAGCATGTCACCCCCCCCCATATTATACCCCATGCAGCATGTCACCCCCCCCCCATATTATACCCCATGCAGCATGTCACCCCCCCCCATATCCTGCCCCATGGAGCATGTCACCCCCCATATCCTGCCCCATGCAGCATGTCACCCCCCCCATATCCTGCCCCATGCAGCATGTCACCCCCTCCCATATAATGACCTATTTCCGCAGCAGAAGGGAAGGAAGGGAGACACAGATCCATTACTAGTGGGTAGGCGGAGCCCCACAGGATAGTTTACCTCAGATTAGGAAAAGTGATGACCGGCCCCTCCAGCTTAGGCTCCTCCTACTCCCATGTCCTTCAGTCTAAAATTTGAGGTCGCAGAGGATAGTTGCTGCCTTTGCAGCTCCTCAGAAGAATTTTTTGTTTTATCATTTCCGGAGACCTGGACCCCCCGTGGTCTAGAGGTCTTAGGGGGTCTCGGCGCTGCTGGGACCCCTGACCCTCCCCTGGCAGTTCTGTGTACCCCCTAAGGAGGTCCCCGCAGAAGCCTGCCGGCCTCGGGGGATACAGGGCGCTCCCTGGCGGAGACGCACACCGCTTCTGTGGGGTCCCTGCGCGCTCCGCCGTGGGGGGAGCAAAGGGCCACGGCGCCACACATCCCTGGGGATCCCTGTGGCGCTCAGCTGGGTAAGTGCTCTCATGGTTTGAGTGCTTCAGCGGCTGCGGCGGCAGCCACTGTTACTGTTTCAAGTGGTGACTGCTGTTTTGTCCTTGCAGGATATCACCGCTGCAGGCGTTTGTGTAATTCTCTGCTGGCAGGGGAGCAGGGACGGAGGAGCGCGGGCTCCGTTAGTATGCAGCGGTGGGGGGGCGTGGCTTCATGCCTCTCTGCTGCCTGTCATCATAGCCTCAGACAGGAAGCGCCAGGAAAGCGCACGCTGGAGCTGACCCAGCCCCCTCTTCTTCTGGCCATTACCTCGTGCAACCTCCTGCTCCCTGCTCCCCGCTCTCTATACCAGACACCGAGCACTGTGGCTTAAGGAAGAGCAGTCACCGCGGCCAGCTGGTGAGTCACTTCTGCCTTTTTAGGCAGAAGATTCCTTTTTCACACTATTGCAGCGCAGAGCACCTTACTGCTGGCCTGTTAAGGCAGACAGGGTGTGCTATATCCGGCGCTGCTACCTCCCCGCTGAGGAGGCTCTGGGTCTCGCACACCGCTGTCCTTTTAAGGCAAAGGTGTTTTGCGTGGTCAGCAGCATTAACCCCTTCTGAGGGTCTGGCCTCATCAGGGCAGTTAACCCTTTCTGGACCCTAGTCTGTTAGGTTAACTTGGGTTCTGCAGGAAGCTGGGGTAGCTCTTCTCCCTCTAAGGAGGAGCTTTAACCCTTCAGTGCTTGGGTTTTTTTTGTGTAGGAACAGGCTGTGGTAGCGGAATCACACATCCTCGGTCCTGTACCCATTGTAAGGGGTTATTATCGCTGTCGCGTATATCAACCATCAGGGCGGGACGAGGAGTTCCAGACTCATGATGGAGGTCTCTCGGATCCTGGTATAGGCAGAGTCCAGGGTTCCAGCCAGCTCCGCGATTCACATCCCAGGAGTGCTGAATATCACGGCGGACTTCCTCAGTCGCGAGCAGGTGGATCCCGGAGAATGGAGTCTTCATCCGGAAGTTTTTGCACTGCTGTGCTCCCGTTGGGGGACTCCCCAGGTGGACTTGATGGCATCCAGGCTGAGCGCCAGGGTTCCGACGTTCATGTCCAGGTCCAGGGACCCGGAGGCTGTGGCGGTAGATGCTCTAGTGGCCCCGTGGGACCAGTTCGAGCTGATCTACGTGTTTCCGCCGGTATCCTTACTTCCTCTGGTGATCCGGCGGATCAAACTCGAACGAATTCTGGAGATTTTGGTGGCGCCAGATTGGCCGCGGAGGGCGTGGTATTCAACGCTGGTGTCTCTTCTGGCGGCGCCTCCGTTTCCACTGCCTCTTCGCCCGGACCTGTTAACCAAAGGGCCCATTCGTCATCCGGACCTGAAGTAGTTTCGTTTGACGGCGAGGCACTTGAGACCGAGATCTTGACCCGTCGTGGGTTTTCGGCTGAGGTCATTGCCACCTTGCGGGCGGCCAGAGGTCCAGCTACGACTAGGATTTATCACAGAACTTGGGAGGCCTTCTATTCATGGTGTTCTGGATCGTCAAGGAACCCGGGGGTTTTTTCCATTCCAACTTCTTGGCTTTCTGCAATGTGGTTTGGCCAAGGGTCTGGCGGTTGGTACCTTGCGGGGTCAGGTATCTGCACTATCCGTGCTTTTTCGGAAGGCTATTGCCTCGCGCAGGGATGTGCGTTCGTTTTTTCGCGGGGTTGCACGTCAGTTTCCGCCTCGGAGGGCGTTTGTGGCTCCTTGGCGGCTCAATCTAGTCTTGGAGGCTCTTCAGCATGGGCCGTTTGAGCCTATGGATTCAGCTACGCTTTCTTGGAAGGTGGCCTTCCTGGTGGCGGTCACCTCTTTGAGAAGGGTTTCTGAGTTGGCGGCACTGTCTTGCTCGCCCCCTCTTCTGAAGTTCCACTCGGATCGTGTGGTGCTTCGTACCCGTGGCGATTTTCTGCCTAAAGTGGTGTCGCGTTTCCACGTCAATCAGGACATCGTGTTGCCCTCCCTCTGTCCGAATCCAAAGAGTCCAAAGGAGTGAGCCTTGCACTCGTTGGATTTGGTGCGGGCTTTGAAGTTCTATCTTACAATCACGCAAGGGTTTCGGAAGTCGGACTCTCTTTTTGTGATTCCTGCTGGTCGTCGGCGTGGTCAGCGGGCTTCCAAGGACACTATAGCTCGGTGGATACGTTCGGCTATCCTGGAGGCGTACCGGCTCAAGGGCGAGCCTTGTCCGGTTAAGGTTCGAGCTCATTCCACGAGAGCTGTTGGTTCGTCGTGGGCTTTTCGTCAGGGGGCCTCGGCAGTGCAGCTCTGCCGGGCGGCTACCTGGCGCTCCGTTCACACTTTTACTAAATTTTATAAAGTGGACGTGAGTGCTTCCGTCGATGCGGCCTTGGGACGCAGGGTCCTGCAGGCGGCGGTGGTTTAGGTTATCTCTTTATCTAGTTTTGGCACTTGTTGCGTGCTTGCCTAAGTTGTTGGGGTGTTGGCGATTCTGCCACCGTTTCCCACCCTTGAGTTTTGGACTGCTTTGGGACGTCCCACTAGTAATGGATCTGTGTCTCCCTTCCTTCCCTTCTGCTGCTGAAAGACGGATTTTGGTAAGACCTTACCTGTAAAATCCTTTTCAGCGAAGGAAGGAAGGGAGACACAGCACCCTCCCTTGGCAGAAGTGATTATTGTTTTCCAGATGCGGCGCGACTCCTCTCTGATGGCGGTTATCTGGGCGGGGGTCGGCGTGCTAGGGCTCTGTTCCAGCATTGCCAGCTCATCGCAGTTGTCAGGTCCAGTGAGTAGTGCCTGGAACTGTGTGTTTTTTTCTGTTATATGCTTAACCTGTTCTCTCGCATTTCTGAGTTTTCAGAAGGGGTTGTGTTGTTCCCCTGGTGTTGTCTGCTCTTCCTTAGCTTGTGTACAGACTCAAGGACATGGGAGTAGGAGGAGCCTAAGCTGGAGGGGCCGGTCGTCACTTTTTATAAATCTGAGGTGAACTATCCTGTGGGGCTCCGCCTACCCCACTAGTAATGGATCTGTGTCTCCCTTCCTTCCTTCGCTGAAAAGGATTTTACAGGTAAGGTCTTACCAAAATCCGTCTGCCTCCATACATTAAAATAAAAAATCCAATACTCACCTCACTTCTCACTTGCTGCCGCTGCTCTACTCTGGTCTGGCCTCCAGCGTCGCGGCGGCGTTGTCCCGCTCTGCGCTGCCTGTGACGGCACTCGGGAGGGCGCGGTGTAAAGACGTCACCGCGCCCTCTGACCTGAGACGTCACAGGAAGCGCAGAGCAGGAAGACAGCGGATCTGCAGACGCACGGGGACAGGTAAGTATCCGCCTGCCGGGGCCCTGAGCAAGCGGGGGGAAGGGCGGGCAATGGCACCGCTCCCCTCTCCTCCGCCCAATGCCTGGCGGGCCGGATAAAAGTCCTCCGCAGGCCGCATGTGGCCTGCGGGCCGTAGTTTGAGGACCCCTGCTCTAGTCCTTTGAAAACTTAATTATGAAGAATACAGATTCCAAAAGTGTGAATGTGCGCAAGGCTGTGTTGTAAAGTGTGACCTCATTACCTAATGGTTCTCAGTGTGGCACCCAAAAATATAGGAGTGAAAGTACTGTAGTCCGGACAGTGTAAGGCTTTGTTCACACGTTGCGTTTTTTTTTTTTTCCTGCAGGCAAAACCTGCTCTTTCCACTAAAGAAGCTGCTTCCAAAAGCAGGTTTTGCTACGTTTTTGTCAGGGTACATTTCTCTTGTGCATGCTGATACAATATAGTGCATAAAAAAACATGATTTAACTTACTCAGGTTTTGGCACCAAAAACGCAGCAAAACCTGATACCTGAATTTTTTGCTGAATTTTTGCACTTACCCATTGCTTTCTATGGTGAAAAAAATCTGCAAATATGCTGAAAGTGACATGCTGCATTTTGCAAAAAACAGCAGTTTGCCAAATCAGAGAAAAAAAAAACTGCATGAGATTTCTGAAATCTCATGGCCTTTGCTGGTACTGTAAAACACAGCTTAAAATAAGCAACATGTGAACATAGCTAGAACTCGTATGCGAAAAATGGACGTCTAATAGAACTCTAAGGCTGTTTTTTCACTGATAGAACCTAATATCGGCTGGGGGGGGGGGGGGTTCCTATGGGGACTGCATGTTCAGTGCATATGTGGCACCCCAGGGGTCTGGTTTCCACAGTAACGGCAATGTTATGTCTGAGAGCAGGTGGGAGGTCTCTTGGTCAGGAATCCTATGCATGCCACACCTCCTGCCCAGTCCTGGGAGGGGAAGAACTTCCCCTATATAAACCTGGGGCTGAGGCAGGGTTAGAGAGTTCAGAGGGAGAGTTCAGTCAGGAGGGCTGACAGGGAGCTGTGGCTCCGGCTGGGCCCAGCTCCTGGGCCATGCCAGAAGTAGAGACAGAGAAGAGAAGCAGCTATGGGAAGAAACAACAGGAGCTCTGTGGGAGCAGTGTTACAAGGAGTCAGGGGCTGGCAGCTGCAGAGCTCGCCCTGACTGAGAAGATTTCTTACCGGACCCGGAGTCCGAGGCTGTGGGGACTAACTCCTACCCAGCAGCAGAATCCGTCAGGCAGGGGATTTCAGGTCCTCTGGCCAAGAAACCCGAAGGCACGGTCACACGCATGGGACCAGCACCGCCGTCGTGGAGCGGAAGCTACTAGAAGGCCCCGAGTCACCAGCCATACGGGTGAGCACCACACGGTACACTCAGGGACGTGGGCTACTTTTACCCGCCTCTAGCAAGGTAGCCAGAAGAGTACAGTTAGCTGGGAAGGCCTACAACTCCGCCTGGCCAGGGGAGATCCCATCTGCTCAAGGACTGACCAGGCCCCGATCGCTAGCCAGTACTCCGGGAGGGTCTATCTTTATCACCAGCAAAGACCCTGAACTACACCGCATCGTCTCTGAGTGATTCCTGCTACCCCCATCATCCACGTCGGCTGCTCTGAGGCCATACCCCTCCCGTTGGGGGTTATACCATCTACGCTGCACCATCCATCCACCGGCCTCAGCGGTCTGCCCTGCAGCGGCAGCTCCATAGCTGCATTCAACGGGTGGCGTAGTCGTACAACATCTACCGCTAATACAACGCCACTTAGTCTGACTCCCTGGGCACGGACCGGGTCACCGCCACGAGACTACAACCCTCAAAAGATCCGGCTCCGGGTAAGCTCCCGCGTGCGCAACGCAGCGCGACACAGGCCCAGGGGCGCGTCACATACACCACTGGGACAAGTCAAGTTAGGGAGGTGGATATATGTGTAATGTCGGGCAGCACCTGGACTGCCAGATAGAAGGTAGAGATTTATTTGTTCCTCAGCCGAGTAAAACTGCTAAACCTCTGACACTCCAATGAAAATCTGAACAAAATCACTGATGAAACTAGGAGAATTTTTCTTGCTCATGGGGGGGAAAAAAGACCTGAATAAATCCTGTTAGGTCTCGCTCACACGACCGAGTGCTGTCCGATGTTACATCAGATAGCACTCAGCCCAATGTTTTACTATGTGCAGATCAGTGATTTTGTTTCTCATGTCGATTCGACATGAGAAAACAATTGCAGCATGCTGCAGGTTCATCTGCTAATCGGATCACGCGCACCCATACAAGTCTATGGGTGCGAGTGAAACTTCGGAGTGCACTCGGATGACATCCGAGTGCAACCCGAAGTACACGCACAGAGACAAAGGAGAAGATTGAGAAATTAAGGTCTTCATTTGAGAGAATTGGATCATTAGCATAATTGGCCTGATTCTCTCGCATAAGAGACTATATATACAGCTAGCCCTTAATCTGTATGGCATATGATATTTCCATTCATGTGGCTCTATACCAAAGCCACCAGGTTTTATAAAAGACAATATTGAAACAACTATCATAATCACTAACTTGATCTTGCTGATCACAGCCATTTGTAAGCTTTCCAGTATTTGCACGGTAATGTTTGGGCAGAGGACTGCTGGAAAACACAAGCAGGACACAGAATTAAGTTCTCTTTCCAACATCTTCACATTTTGGTCATTTACACAAAGTGCTCTATACAAAACTCTTAGGGCCCAATTTATCATTTGTGCTTTTCATTAACCCCCTCACCCCCAAGCCTGTTTTCACCTTCCTGACCAGGTCAAATTTTACACTTGTGAACAGTGTCATAAAAAAAATACCCAAAAGTGACAATTTTGGAAACTGCACCCCTCAAAGTGCTCAAAACCACATATAAGAAGTTTACCCTTAGGGTGCTTCACAGGAGAGCACATTAAACAATGTGGAAGGAAAAAATGAACATCTTATGTGGGAAAAATTAAGTGTTGCTTTTGCCCTAAATTTTTCTTTTTCACAAGGGTACTCGCTGTAAAATCTCTGAGTCTATACATAAACAGAGGCGTAAGCAGAATTCCAGTTTGCATTCAATCTGACAAAAGATCCTGCCAGTGGAGAAGGGAGAGGCAAATGGCTCTGATTTCCAGTGGATTGATCGGAAGGGAGATTTCCCGAGAATCCCTGGACTGTGCCATGAAGGAAGACTGCTCCCCATCCGAGGAGACTGGCGTCTGTTGTGACACCTTGCCAGTGGAGAGGAAGGAATGATTTTCCGAATTGAATGGAAGGTGGGGTGGGGGGCGGATTCATCATGCCAACGACTGCCTCACTCAGTGGCAGTAGAATGGGATGGTCCAGGAAAAGAGATCCTCTTGTCCCAAGCTGACAGGAGGGTCCGCTAAAGGGAGCGGGTATGGAACTGGGAAAAAGGCACAGCTTCCATGGTGGGCAATCTTCCCCAGTATACATGCAGAGCTGAAGAGGATGTGGGGATGGGCGCCTTAGGGAACGAGTCCCCAGATGGTGAGTTGAGATTTTCTGCTCTGGAAAGAGAATTCTGGCACACGTGGTATCGCACAGCATGCCTAAGAATATTAGACGTTGAGCCGGAATCAGGGGATTTCACAGTGTTGACTACCCAGCCGAGATGGGCAAGAGTGTCCAGTGTGATCTGAAGGCTCTGGCAACAGTCTCGGAAGGATGGACACTTGACCAAGAGATTGTCCAGATAGAGGATAATTACTATTCCTGTGGATCGAAGAATGACCATGACTGTGTGGAAGTGAGGTTCAAAGGACCCCAACCCTTTGCTTATCCCTTGCCAAATTAACTTATTCAAGTGTATACGTGAAGCTTTGATATCGGACAGACAGTCAGATACTGAACTTCTCTTGAAGAGAAATGGCGCAGGAAAGATGTGTTTATTATTCCAGCATAACATATATATATTCAGTATAAAGGAAGGTCCCAATAGGGTGGTGCCCTGAGGCAATTGAGCAATCACAGTAGTCTCTGGCCCATGGTATAGATAAGTCTCATTATCTTGTCCTATGGGGTTAAGTGATCCCTCCCCAGATATTCTCCTCATTCCTCAGGGTATTCTCTTGGGAGGTGTCATGTTGAATCCTTTGTCTCCTCTCCTTCTTGTAAACAATTTGAAAGTCCACCTCTATAACCAGTTCCAACTAATCCTTTCAGGATATTTATATAGTGACACACGAGTACAGATATCTGATATATATATATATATATATATATCAAGGTTTTCATAATATATATTAAAGTGAGGGTATATATGACTAAATGATATCCAATATAACAGATATATGCAAAACAAGATTCATAACATATAACAGAATATAAGTATAGATATGTAGTATACATCAGAGTTTCATATAATGTTTTTTAGTAGATCTTAGAATCTTATCTTTAACAGTCCCCCCTAAAAACATTTTTGAAACCCTTCATTAGATTCCCTCTCTGCTTAGCACTTGTAGAAATACATAGCAAAAATTTCACACAAAAGAATCTAGAGGTTTCATTTAATAATATAAATTCTAGATATAAGTAAATGAATCCTGCTTTCACAGCTCCCTTCTCCTTTGGCAGTGGGTGAACGCTCCAGCCGAAGTGCAAACACACAGACCCGCCCACGTACTTCTCCGCCCCTAGTGGGAGGAGCCAGCCGAGGCCGGATTCCCCAGACAAGCCTGTCCGCTACACTGCCGGATGGACCCGAACACACACAAACCACGACAAACAAGGGAACTATACAGATGCCACAATCAAGTGTTAAGGCCCCTTCACACACAACAAGATCGCCAGCGAAATCGCTACTGCGTGATGGGGCCTTTAGACTTATTACTTAAGACTGACTCTTTAATCTGGATTGTTGTCAAAGATTCTTCTGTCCAGTTATTAGTTTCCTCATCAGTCATTACCATTATAGGATCCACAGTTTTTTGTATTAGTTTCCGTATACAAGGAACAACACAACATGCCATCATCGCTAGTATAATCATTATTACAAGAATCGCCATCCCCACCTGAACTAACCATTTTTGCCAGCCACTCATCCATGAGAAATACTGGTCCCATGGATCCTTGATCCCTGAATTTTCTTTAAGTTCTTCTGATAAACTAGTAAGTTTCTTTAGAGCAATTGTTACTTTGCCTGTAGGGCCAACATTATCTGGAATATAGGTACAACAAGAGTCCCCGAACATCTGACATACGCCCCCTTCTTTCCTGAGTAATTGCTACCTGGGACTCGGGATTCTGAATGCTCACAAAAACAATGCAGTAAAGGATATACAGTCTGATGGCTGTGCTGGTGCTGGGGTCTTCTTGCAATGTGAAGCGTGTATCCAAGTGGCCTTCCCTTCGACTTTGACTGATGTAGGTGTCACCAAGATCACTTGGAATGGGCCCTCGTATCTGGGATCCAGGCAGGACTTCCGGACGTGCTTCTTAACTACCACCCAGTCTCCAGGTTTGATTGAGTGAGTATGCTCGTCACTGTCAGGATCTGGGATAGAAGACAAGACTGCAGCATGTGTTATTGCAAGTTCTTTGGACAATTGTATTACATAGTTAACAATGGTATCACTACCTGCAACCATCTCTTGGGGGAAATACCCTCCCAACCTTGGGGCTCCTCCAAACAAAATCTCATAGGGAGTCAGTTTGTGTTGGCCTGTCGGGGTGTTTCTGATTGAGTACAGGGCAATGGGAAGACCGTCTGGCTAGGGAATTTGTGTCTCCTAATTAATCTTCAACAATTTGGACTTTAAAGTACCATTCAGTCTCTCAACCATCCCACTACTTTTGGGATTGTAAGGCGTATGAAAACCTAAGCTAGTTCCTACCATACTCCACAGATCCCTGTAGAGTTGGGCCGTGAATGCTGGTCCCTGGTCACTTTCTACTACTTCTGGTACCCCAAACCTACACACAACCTCTGTCATCAGTTTCTTAGCTAGCTGTGGTGCGGGCTGTCATGTTAGTGACTGGGTAGGCCTCAGGCCAGCCTGAAAACATATCCACTATTACCAGAACATATTCATATTTCCCTACTTTGGGCATCTGAATATGGTCAACTTGGATTCTCTGAAATGGGTATAGTGGTTTTGCCAGATGTTTTGGTGGAGTCTTCTCTGTTTTTCCTGGATTGCAAGTTGCACAGATCAAGCAGGCCTTTGTGTATCGCAGAATGGGTGTTGATATTCCAGGTGCCAAGTATAATTTGTTTATCTTTTGGAACATCTGATCTTTTCCCAAGTGTGTGGCTCCATGAGCCCATGAGATTGCCGCTGGATATAGTGTTCGTGGAAGGCATACTCTTGGACCTAACATCCATAGGCCATACTTGTCCTGCTTGGCTCCCGACTTCTTCCACTCTTCTTTTTCTTCTGCTCCAGCTTCTGCCTGATGTTTGTATAGTAAGATCCATGGTGGTGTATATGTTCATTCTCATTCTGATCTTGGATTTGTCTCTGACTTCTTGTCATAACCATTGTTTGGGCTGGGATTTGTTGTTCCTGCCGTGCCACTTCTTCTGTCTCTTTCCCTGGGCACCACTGAAGGGCCGCGTCCTTGGCTGCTTCATCCTCATAATGATTACCCAGGGCTTCTTCTGTATCCAAGCGTCTGTGTGCTCGGGCTTTCATGACAGCTACTTCTTCTGGCAACTTCAATGCCTCCAAAAGGTCTTTTACAAGACTTGCGTGTTTGATGGGTGTCCCGGTGGCTGTAAGAAATCCTCTGTTCTTCCACAGATAACAGAAATCATGTGTCACACCAAAGGATAGTTCGAATCCGTATAGATATTAATCTTCTTGCCCTCCCCTGCCTTGCAAGCCTCTGTGAGTGCAACTAGCTCCACCTCCTAAGCTGACATGGACGGGGGAAATGGGCCTATTGAGACAGGCTGGTCCATTGTGACTACTGCGCAGCCCGTGTGGAATCTTCCTGCTTATCAGCAAACCTAGAGCCATCCGTCCACATCTGGAGGTCTGAATTGGGGAGGGGCTCTTCTTGGATCTTCAAATTATGTTGTACTTCTGACATCATCTGTTCAATGCAATCATGCTCAAGAAGATCTATATTCGGGCCGTCTGGGTCAAAATCATGGGGCCTGAGATTAACGGGAGGAGAATTGTCCACATCATCCCCCCTGGAAAGAGGCAGCAGAGTGGCAGGGTTGAGAACTGTACATCTGTGGAGAGTGATGTTCTCAGGAAGCAAAAGGGAACACTCAAGACGGACATGTCTTTGCGCAGATAGGAATCTTGGCTGTGTCTGAGCAAGGATAGCCTTGAGGTCGTGAGGAGCCATAACACGGGTTTCATGTCCAAGGATCACATCAGCCGTCTTGTCAAGAAGCAAGTGTGCAGACTGAACAGCTCTGAGACATGAGGGGCGTCTCTGGCAACAGGATCAAGCCTTGCTGAGTAGTAGGCAACAGGTCTCATGCTGCCTCCATGTTTCTG
The DNA here is from genome assembly GCF_046119375.1 of Phyllobates terribilis. Taxonomy (NCBI): domain Eukaryota; kingdom Metazoa; phylum Chordata; class Amphibia; order Anura; family Dendrobatidae; genus Phyllobates; species Phyllobates terribilis. The sequence continues at coordinate 411,593,724 of NW_027362762.1, read as the reverse complement.
GGTGAAAACTCCAGAGGCATGTCCCTTGACTTTGTGTATAAACAGGTAGAAGGGCTTGATATAAACAGGTATGCCCAAGGCTGGGGCAGATACGATGGCTTCTTTTAGCTAACTTTAATTTGTTCACTGAAGCCCATGTCTTGGAACATTTGAGTCATTCTGGCTGCATACCTTTCCACTGATTCTTTCTCCTCCTGTGTAATATCTGATAAATTTTTCGACTGGTCGCTTAATTTCTCCTGGGCCCATGTTTTAAGTTGCTGGCAGAAATCCTGTCCCGATTCTCATGTAGTATCAGAGACTAACCGGACATCATCCAGAGATCTTTCTATTACAGGCCAATATGCATCTCCTGCTTTAACAGACACAAGAGAGGACAAATCTTGCCACGTAGCTGAGTATGTCTTCTGAATAGCCAAAACTGCAAGGTAGAAAGGCATGGGTTGTTTCTCTGGGTCTGGCAATTGGTTGCAGAGTGTCATGGCTTGAGTCGGTGTGAATTTTACATACATGATAGGTTCTGGTTTGCCAAGAGCAGGTGGTGGTATGATAGGCTTAAGGGTTAAATTAGATGGTGGTCTAGGTAGGCTTGGCAGCAACTTTTCTTCATCCACATCATTTTTAATTGGTACTGGTGTGATGGGAGTCACATGTGTTTGACAAGCATCTTTCATTGCCCTTGCAGTGTCAGTCTGTTTACTGACTAGACGTATCTCGGTTAGATGGCAAGAAGGCTTAGAGGCCTCTTCTATCAGTGTCTGTACTAGCTCCCTTGCACATGCTCTGACTGGGTATCCAAAGATACCGGAGCTAATTAAAGGAAGTGCTATAGTCTTAATGCCAGCAGTCTTGTTTGCAATGTCTAATGCTGCGTGTACAGTCTGGCACAAGAGCTGTGCACTATTATCTGGATAGGAAGGGTCATAGATGGGCCCCACTGCATGAATAATAGTGTTACAGGGTAAATCGCCTGATTCTGTAACTGTGACCATTGCTGGCTGGAAAAGGACCATGTCGTCATACAATATTATCACTTTCCCTTTGAATACTGTCTCCCCCTGCCATGACAATATCTCTAGCCAGGCCACCCCTGTGCTGCAGGTGGCTATTGGTAGCATTCACTATAGCATCCACCCGCTGAGTGACCATGTTCCCTACACCCACAGAGATTAGTACCCCAGCCCCTGTCTGACACTGGGTAATCATTTTCTCAAAAATAGGATCCCAGTCCTCTGGGGGGCCCGACACAAAGCTGCCATTATCCACATGTTGATATGATGGGGCAACAGATGGAGCCCCTTCACCTGACTGAGGGACAGGTGATGTAAGAGCTGGAAACATTGGTGTCGGAGGTGGGGAAGATGCTGAGGTAGATTGCTGAGGTGGGGTGTAATATTGTCCTTGCATAGTCACAACCGGATATATAGAAACTGGTGGAGAAACTAATTGGGCATTAGGCTTTAGAATATCTGTCGTCTCATTGTTATCAGGCCTTCCGGGTGGAGTAAGATGGCCGCCACAGAAAGTACCTGTGGGTGGGACTTCCTTTGAGTCATGCATTCCAAAGGTGGGAGGGCACCTGGGTGGTGTGTCTGTCCAAGAGCAGTCAAGAGAAGGCGCTGTGGCTACAAAGTCAGTGGGGAGGGGGGATAGTCTATGAACTCCACAATGTAAACCATTGTCCCCAGAGTCTAAAGTTTGCACATCACTCCTAGAACATGTCCACCCCCTGAGGCCATTATAAGGTGGTGGCTCAACAGTTTTCAAAGCAACATTAAAAACATGGTTCTTAACATACATGTAATATACATCATCATTATCATCTGTTCTCTCTTCCTCTTCCCATCCCTCTTTTGCTATGTCATTTGCCATAGCCACAGATAATAAACCTGTTTCCTCTAGTTTACTCTTTTTTTTTTTTTCTTTAAAGCTATTTTCCACAGCCCCCGCTGAAGTCTTCCCCTCCTATTCATTCCTACAATGTCCATTAACTGTTTAACCCTAGCAACATACTTAACCCCTTCCCTGTCAGCTACCAGTGTCTGAGCCGTATAGCTGTTATTCGACACCAACTTTCTTTGTGAACAGTCTCAAGAATTTCTGCATGGCTGACGAACGTTGACACAATACAAACAGAAAGACGGACCAGACAAAGTGAATTCTTGTGTCAGTATGACTCAATGAAACAGAATAATCTCCTTATTAATAACCGCAGATACTAGCTGGCCAGCCTAGCTTCTGTTTCCTACCCTCGTGCGTTCTATCTTCCAAGAACAGGATGTTTTTTTAGGGAGCGATACAGAACTGCAAAACTTTCTTCTTTTTTTTTTAAACCTTCCTCACATCATCCCCCCTACGTTCTCTCAAGAACAGGAGGTATATGGAGATGCAATGTGGGATTCCATCCAGGAGAATACTCCGTTCACAAGTCACACACGACAGCCCATCCACTAAGTCAGTCTCAAACACAAACAAATTAGAATAAGCAAAGGTTACAGTGGATTGGAATGTGAGTGGGTTTCAATAACACCAGCAGGGTCACACCTACCCCCACTTAAGGATTACCACAACAGACCGACTGGTGCCCTCTGCTAATCTATGAACGACTGGAAACACAAGCAAGTCTGTAATTACAGTGTAATTAACTAGACTTACCGTGTAAGGGGGGTGATCAGGCCCATCCAGTCATCCACGATCCACAGCTGGACACCTTCATTCGGTCTGCCCTGGTGTGGTGCCCCACGTTGGGCGCCAATTGTGGAAGTGAGGTTCAAAGGACCCCAACCCTTTGCTTATCCCTTGCCAAATTAACTTATTCAAGTGTATACGTGAAGCTTTGATATCGGACAGACAGTCAGATACTGAACTTCTCTTGAAGAGAAATGGCGCAGGAAAGATGTGTTTATTATTCCAGCATAACATATATATATTCAGTATAAAGGAAGGTCCCAATAGGGTGGTGCCCTGAGGCAATTGAGCAAACACAGTGGTCTCTGGCCCATGGTATAGATAAGTCTCATTATCTTGTCCTATGGGGTTAAGTGTTTCCTCCCCAGATATTCTCCTCATTCCTCAGGATATTCTCTTGGGAGGTGTCATGTTGAATCCTTTGTCTCGTCTCCTTCTTGTAAACAATTTGAAAGTCCACCTCTATAACCAGCTCCAACTAATCCTTTCAGGATATTTATATAGTGACACACGAGTACAGATATCTGATATATATATATATATATATATATCAAGGTTTTCATAATATATATTAAAGTGAGGGTATATATGACTAAATGATATCCAATATAACAGATATATGCAAAACAAGATTCATAACATATAACAGAATATAAGTATAGATATTTAGTATACATCAGAGTTTCATATGTTTTTTAGTAGATCTTAGAATCTTATCTTTAACAACTGTTGCCATCACCTTCGTAAACACCTTGGGGGCAGAGGCTAGGCCGAAGGGGAGAGCTGGGAACTGATCATCGTGTTCCCCCCTAAACCGCGAATAGGAGAAATTTCTGATGTGGGACACAAATTGGAATGTGAATGTAGGCATCCTGAATGCCCACCAAGCAGAGGAACACCCGTGGTTCCATCAAGGCGATTACCGAGCGAAGAGATTCCATCCTGAAGTGACGGAGATGGACCCGACTGTTTAGTCGTTTGAGTTCCAGAATCTGATGGAGGGAACAGTCATTCTTTGGAACAACAGAAAGTTGGACTAAAAACCTGAAAAGCGTTCTTGAGAAGGAACAGGTACGATGACTCGGAGAAGAGCGGATATGGCTTGAAAGAAGCCTGGGACCTGAGCTGGTAGCTGTGGAGGGTGGGACATGAAGAAACATCTTCCTGGGCGGAGGGAGAAAATTCTATCTTGTAGCTGGAGGTAACGATGTCTCTGACCCAGGTGTCAATGACTACAGATAGCCACGTGTCCCGGAAGAGAAGAAGTCTGCCACCCACCCTGGGAGGATTGCAGGTGGGGGTGACCCGTCATGCAGAAGAGAATCTATTAGAGCGGGACTCTGAGGGTTTTGAAGAACGACCCATTGCGTGCCAGATAGGGTTGGGCTTGAAAATGGCTTCCTTCTCTCCCGCTGGGTGGGAGAACGGTCCGGTTGGGAAGAGGTCCCAGGGGGGAAGGAGAAGGGATGGAACTGAAGGGAATGTCTCCTGGTGAAAGGATGTTTAGTCTTAGGCTGAGGAAGGGAGGTAGTCTTACCGCCGATAGTGTCCGAGATGAACTGATCCAGCTTAGACCCAATAAGTATTGAACCTTGGAAGGGGAGATTGGTAAGGGACTTCGTGGAAGCCGGGTCCGCGTTCCAGGCCTTAAGCCAGAGAATTCTTCTTATGGAAACTATATTGCTAGTGACACAAGCTGAACAGCTGGCAGAGTCCAAGGACACTTAAGTATTTTCCTGCATGGGCGATCTGGTCCGCAAAGTCGGCCAGCTCGTCTGGGGAGGCGGCTGATAAGATACCCTGCCGGAGGAGTTTTTCGGGTAATGTCAGTGGAGTAAGGCAACTGGAGTGCGGAAAAAGAGAGGGGCTGGCCTAGACAGGGTGCGCTGCAAGATCCACGCTAAGATGAAACAGGTGCTCCCATAGGAAGAAGAGAACGCGGGAGAGATCTCGCACGCTGATTGATCAGTATGAAGGGGCGTGTTCTCACCGGTAGTACAAGCCCTGTCAGAGGGGAGAAAAGCTTGCACGCTGATTGGCTGATGCACACTGTGGTGGGCATGGACCAGCCACTGGGAGATGGCGGCACTGATAGGAGTAAAAGCGCGCGAGCAGGACCTCGTGCGCTGGTAGGTTGGCGCATAAAGGAATAGGGGCGTGACTGATAGTAGGCCAAGACCTGGGACTGAATTAATTTCTGACATGGTGCATTGGGAGTAGCTATAAGCACAACTCTACCAATGCTCCCCCGCCGCGTTGAGGGACAGTACCTTACAGTGAAGCCCCGACTCCTCCTTATTATTGAGGACAACACCAGGAGCCTCCAGGTGAGGAGGGGGTCACTTGGAGAAGGCGTCTTCCTTCCCACACCGTCATGGTCCTAGACAGTGCAGAAGACTGTATCGACCACGAGGGGGGGGGGGGGGGGAGTCATTGTGAAGTGACCAATGTCTACCTCCCGGTCAGCTCCAAGGAGTGGGCTGGGGGGTAATAAGCAAGGATCGACCGCCCTGAAGTGACAGGGCAGAGGTCCTGCCAAGGAGACCAGAGAGTGGGCGATGTGGATGGCACCACACTGCTGTCGGTGGGTGTATACTGCTGAGGAGGAGCTAATTATTTTTTTTGCCTAGAGTCAGCCTCCTAGCGACAGCAGCATACACCCATGGTTACCGGTGTCCTCCAATGAAGTAATAAAGAAATGGACCATACCGTTTGTTGAGCAATTTCTGGTGAAAAAAATTCCTGTTTCGGTGCATGGCAGGGCCCAGAAGGGAATGAGATCCAATTGAATTCTGAAGCGCAATTTTTGGCTAGAATATATTGCGGATACTATGTCACATTTGAAGAGCCCTTGACATGCCCAAACAGCAGAAACCCCCACAAGTGACCCCATTTTGGAAACTACACCTCTTGAGGAATTCATCTAGTGATGTAGTGAGCATTTTTAACCCTCACGCGATTCACAGAATTGTATAACATTAGGCTCAGTAAATGGAAAATAACCATTTTTTCCACTAAAATGTTGCATTGGCTCCAAGTTTTTAATTTTCAAAAGGGGGGTAATAGGAGAAAATGAATGGTACAATTTGTTAAGCAATTTCTCCTGAGTACACCGATACCCCATATGTGGTCGAAAACTACTTTTCAGACACAGTGCAAAGCTCAGAAGGTAAGAAGCGCCATATTAGAGTTCACATTTTGCTGGAATAGTTTGCGGGTGCCATGTCACATTGGCAGAGCACCTGAGGTGTCAGAACAGCAGAACTCTATAAGTGACCCTATTTTACAAACTACACACCCTCACCCCCCAATTAATTCATCTAGGGGTGCAATGAGCATGTTGACACCACGTGCCTCACAGAATTTTATACCATTGGGCAATGAAGAAAAAAAAAAAGTTTTTTCACCACAAAAAAATTGGTTTAACCAGAGGCGTACATAGGAATCATGGGGCCCCATAGCAGAAGTTCTAATAGGGGCCCCCCACCCCAAAAAAAAGGTAAATAATTGTCGGGGTCACAGAAGAGCAGATCTCGCAACTTTCCAGCCTTTACATAGTAATTTTCCTCCTGCTAACTTCCTAGGTTCCTCTTTCATTGCCCCATAAAGTGTCATGCCAACAAAAGTGTCCCCCAAACACAGTAGGATACCCCCATGGTGAATTCCTCCACATGCACAGTATAATGACCCTACTGTACCACACCTCAACTCCCAGAGCAAAGTATGATGACCCCAACTGTGAGCCCTAGAGCTAGAGAGGATGGTAGGTTAATAAGGGAGGGTGTTATACGTAATAAAAGATGAAACTATATAAGGACGACGCTATACATAATAAGCGAGTACACTATATACTAAGGGAGTATGTTATACATAATAAGTGAGTACACTATGTACTAAGGGACTGTGCTATACATAATACGGCTACATTCCTGCATCTGTGTGCAGTGTCTGTGTGCTGTCCTGTTTTACAGACGCATTGAGCATATCCTATTCTAATCCTCAAAATTGGATCAGAACAGAACATTCTCTGACCCTCACAGATCTCATTCTCAGATCCATGATTTTCATGGATGTGTGAATGGATCTATAAAACTCTACGAGTCCGTGAACCATCCGATAAAAAATCTGGCAGCACACGGACATTTCACACAAATGTGAGTGTGTGACCTAAGGGATTTTACAGATAACATTATCACTCAAAGTCACACAGTGCAGATACAGAATAATATTTACATCCAGGCACTTACCGCTGACGTCTCGTCTCATCTGATCAGGGTCGGTGTCTGCTGTTTCTTCTCCATCTGGTCAGACCTTCATGTCGACATCTCCCAGCCACGACTCATCTTGTCATGATGATCTCCAGCCTAGAAAATAAAGTCACATATATTGTATATATACATGTCTCCCCCGCACTGCGCCCCTGAAAACAGATATGTACCCCCCCATTAATATACTATTAGCCACTTAGTAATCAAAAAATAAAGTGATAAGCAGCACTGTGCCCCCCATTAACTATAATCTCCACCTGACAATGATATAAATTATTCAGTCTCTGTGACTCTCCCCAATTAACTGTAAGGCTATGTGCACACGGAAAATATACAAGCACACCCATCAGCTCTGTCCCAGCACCTCCATCATTGCTCTCTCCCAGCACCTCCGTCATTGCTCTCTCACAGCACCCCCGTCACTGCTCTCTCCCTGTACCCCGTCATTGCTCTCTCTGAGCACCCCCCATCATTGCTCTCTCCCAGCACCCCCATCATTGCTCTCTCCCAGCACCCCGTCTTTGCTCTTTCCAATCGCCCCCGTCATTGTTCTCTCCCTGCACCCCATCATTGCTTTCTCCCAGCAACCCCCGTCGTTGCTCTCCCAGCACCCCCATCATTGCTCTCTCCCGGCACCCCCATCATTGCTCTCTTCCAGCAACCCGTCATTGCTCTCCCCATCCCCGTCCTTGTTCTCCCAATCCCCATCATTGCTCTCCCCTGCCCCATCAGCCCCATCACTGCTTTTCCCAGCCCCACCATTGCTCTCCCTAGCCCCAGCATTGCTCTCCCCAGCCCCATCAGTCCCACCATTGCTCCCCTCAGCCCCATCATTGCTCTCCCCAGCCCCACCATTGCTCTCCCCAGCCCCACCATCTCCATCATTGCTTTTCCCAGCCCCATCAGCCCCATTATGCTCTCCATAGCCCCACCATCCCCATCATTGCTCTCCCCAGCCCCATCAGCCTCATTATTGCTCTCCCCAGCCCCATTATTGCTCTTGCTAGCCCCATCAGACCCATTAATGCTCTCCCCAGCCCCAATCATCCCCATCATTGCTCTCCCCAGCCCCATCAGCCCAATTTTTGCTCTCCCCAGCCCCACCATCCCCATTATTGCTTTCCCCAGCTCCATCAGCCCCACCATTGCTCTCCCCAGCCCCACTATTGTTCTCCCCAGCCCCATCATTGCTCTCCCTTGCCCCATTATTGCTCTCCACAGCCCCATCAGCCCCATTATTGCTCTCCCCCACCTCCCCTCCACAGTGTTTCAGTAAAAAAAACAAAAAAAACACTTGCCTCTCTGCCCGTTCCCCCACAGGCCGCAGCATCCTTGTTGTCTGCAACTTCTTCCCTCACACAGGCCCGGGCTGCATGATGACGTCATCAAGCTGCGCGTGCCTGTGTGAGGGAGGAAGCAGCCAGCAGGAAGCAGAGGACGGATCCCTCCAGCTCCGCTGCCATTCTCTCCTGTCAGTAGCGGAACTGCAGGGATCACTCCCTTCACGCCACCAGCAGGGAGAAACTGTACCGGCGGTGGTATGTCCGCCCCTGGACTGCTATGGGGCCCTCCCGGCTCACGGGCCCCATAGCAGTCGCGTGGCCTGCCGCCATTGGCGGTACGCCACTGATTTTAACTCCAGATTTCACACTGGCAAATGTGTAAAAATAACACCAAAATTTGTCCCACAATTTCTGTTGAACGTAGAAATACCCCATATGTGGCTGTACAGTACCGCTGAGCCACATGGCGAGACTCGGGATGAATGAAGCGCTATTTGCCTCCTGGCGAGCAGATGTTCCTAGAATAGTTTGTGGACTCCATATTATTATTGGCACTCATGAAGTTTAAGCACATAATGTGGAATATCTCCTAAAGAAAATGAGTCAAGTGAAAGTTTTTTGTATAGAGCACTAATAATAATGCAATAATTTAAAACAAAAAACAATGGGAAGGAAAAATAGAAAATCTAAAGCTTGCTGTGTCACTGGTATAGGCACCTTTTACATTTAGTATGGAATCCTATTTTGACTCACCTGTGGTAAATCACAAAAGAGATTCACCTGTGATTAATTGTCGGTGCCCATGTGACATGAATTAGCCAATGAATGATGACTTCAGTATTTTAAAAAGCCACATGGTAGGCCCTGTTCCTTTGTCACAATGGTGAATACAAATGAGCTGTCTGAGGACATCAGACCTGCTATTATTAGCAAACACAAGACTTCCAAAGGGTATAAGGCCATCTCCAAAGACTTTGGTATCCTCGTTTCAACAGTGCGCAATGTTATTAAGACGTTTACTTAGCATGGAGCCGTCAAGAACCTCCCTGGACATGTGGGAAAGAGGAAATTGACAAGAGATGTCTTAGAAGGTTGGTGTGAATGGTGAAAAAAAACACCACGTCAAACATCCAAAGACCTGAAGACCAACTTGGAACAGTCTGGGGTCATGGTTTCAAGAAGTACCATAAACCGCACAGTAAACCAAGCAGAGCTTTATGGGCGAAGGCCAAGGAAGAAACCATTGCTGAAGAAAAGACATAAAAAAGGAACGACTGATCTTTGTCAAAGAGTACCTTGACAAAGTACAATCCTTCTGGGAAAATGTTCTGTGGACAGGTAAAACAAAAAAAAAAAAACACCTTACCAACAGTTAAGCATGGTGGAGGATCCATAATGCTGTGGGGTTGCTTTGCTTAGTCTGGTACTGGAGGCCTTGACTGTATCACAGGAATCATGAAATCAGAGAATTATCAAGAGATTTTAGAGTGAAATGTCCTGCCCAGTGTAAGAAAACTTGGTTTCAGTCGAAGATTATGGGTCCTCCAGAAAGACTATGACCTAAAGCACACATCCAAAAGTACACAGGAATGGTTGAAAAAGAGAAAATGGACTGTTTTAAAGTTGCCAGCAATGAGTCCTAACCTCAATCCCATTGAAAATCTTTGGGGTGAGCTGAAATCGGACATTGGGAAAAAGAACCCTGCAAACATTTAAGAGCTTGAACAAACTGCAAAGGAAGAGTGGGAGAAAATTCCAGCTGAGAAGTGCAAGAATCTTATAGATGGCTACAAGAAACATTTGGAGGCTGTCAGCAATGCCAAAGGGTGTGCAACCAAGTATTAATTAGGTGTGCCTTTATTGCTGGACATGCTGTTTATTCTGTTTTTTTCTTTGAACTTGCAACATGGAAGTTGAAAAACAATGTTTTATTGTTGTATTACTTTGGACCACTAATTAAAAAATCCTGAGGATATAACTTTGGTACATTTCCATTTATTTCTCAAGATATTGTACAGTCTATGAAAAAATGAAGGGGTGCCAATAATGGTGAGCAGCATTGTACAGAGCCCCCAAAGTGCTAGAAGAGCAAAATCCCCCCTCAATTGACCCCTTTTTCTTAATTTTACCCCTTTGGGAATTTATCTACAGGTGTAGCGACTATTTTGACTCCATTGGTGTCCAGACACAAGCAGCAGTGGACGTTGCTGAGTGAAAATTGCAAACTGCCGTTGTAGTGACCATACATTATGCCCAGCTCGTAATTCTGGAGACATGCACCCGTAAATTAGGTGGGCTCTCATCGCTACAGAAATACCAAAAATATGGATGCTATATGTGGTTTAAGCACACTGTGCGGCTCAGAAGGGAGGGGGTCATTTGGATTTGGGAGTGCAAAATTCGCTGGATTTCTTTTGGGGGGCGAGGAGCCATAGCGCTTTTCCAGAGCCTTTGTACTATCAGTAACGTGGAAGTCCCCTATATTTCTATTGACTGATGACGGATCTAAGTGGGCCATGCTTTTTTTCTGGATGGAGTTGAAGCTTTTATTGGGAACATTTCACATAACATTGTGGATCACATTTATCCTGTGCTCTTCGCTGAACAATTGCATTGGGGTTTCCATCTAACATTCGGAATGATGTGATTCAGATTAAATCCCTGAGGGATCCCATTCACTATAATGAGGCAGCAGAGTTACTCTGGACTCCATCTGGCCTCTGTCCAGCTGTCTCCTTTTCAGAGAATCCCAAAACTGCGCAGCACGGTGTCTCTGGTTAACACTGCAGCCTTTCAGTGTTGGGGTCCTTGGTTCAAATCCCACCAAGGACAACATCTGCAAGGAGTTTGTATGTTTTCCCCATGTTTGTGTGGGTTTCCTCCGGGTTCTCCGGTTTCCTCCCACATTCCAAAGACATACTGATAGGGAATGTAGATTGTGAGCCCCAATGGGGACAGTGCCTATAATGTTTTTAAAGTGCTGTGGAATTAATGGCGCTATACAAGGGAGTAAAATAAATAAACTGTGGCTAACTGCGCTTTTATGAACGCCACCCGATCATAGGTCAGACACCGTCCATAGTGCCTCCATCTGCCTCATTATAGGAAATCTTCTGTAGTGGATTGCGTCTAAATTTCAGAGATTTACACAGAAACCCCATTGTAAGAGCTCAGCGTAGAGCGCAGGATGAGGCCATGTTCACACCTTCAGTATTTGTAAGCTAAAACCAGGAGTGGAACAATCAGAGGAAAAGTATAATAGAAACACTTGCACCGCTTCTGCATTTTTCACCCATTCCTGGTTTGGGCTTACAAATACTGAGAAAAATACTGAATGTGTGAACGTGCCCTAAATGTGAGCTGAGCTGCAATCTTTGGGAGGCAGATTGAATAAATCATCAGTAGGTGAAGAATCGGTTTTATTTTTTACGTCGTTCCTCGTCCGGTATAAGTGATTAGACGACTTTATTCTTCGGGTCGGTGCGATTACAGCGATACCAGATTTATATCATTTTTTTACGTTTATACAATTTTTTCATCGCCATATATTGAGAGAGATTTTTCCATATTTCTGCTACAGAGTCATGTTGAGGGCTTGTTGTACCATTTTCGGGCACATGACATTTTTTGATCGCTTTCTATACCAATTTTTGGGAGGCAGAATGATTAAAAACCAACCATTCAGGAACTGTTTTTTATGTTGTTCTGCGTGTGGTAAAATTGATAAGACAACTTTATTCTTCAGGTCAGAACGATTACAGTGATACCACATTTATATCTTTTTTTTTTTTATGTTTTGCGGCTTTTACACAAAAACTAATTCATAGAAAAAAATTCAAAAACTAATTCATAGAAAAAAAAAAATCACTATATTCTGAGAGCTATAGCTTTTTTTCATTTGTCCGCTGATGGAGCTATATGGCGGGGGGTTTTTTGCGGGCAAGATGACGTTTTCAGCTATATTATTTTTATTTACATTTGACTTTTTGATCACGATTAATTCTACTTTTTCTGCAGTTTTTTTTTTTTTTTTTACTTAGTCCCTCTATGGGACTTCAACTTTTATTACTGTGATCACTAGTATAATGTATTGCAATGCACAAACACTGGCATGCATAATACCTGTCAGTGTTAAACTGGCAGAACGCCTTTTAGACCATGCTCTTGGCATAGTGTAACCGACCAACGCAGCTGGCAGACCAGAAGGTCGTCATATGATCTCCGGATGCCATAACTACCATCGGCTCCCGTAATCGCTGGGGTGTCGATTGGGCGGGAGAGGGAGCCAACTCCCTCTCTCAGCCTTCTAAATGCTTTGATCACTATTGATTGCGGCATTTAGAGGGTGAAATGGCCCAGTGCAGTGAGGGCACCACCTCCAGCTGTGACAGACGAGGCTTGGCTATCACTTAAGACGAGCTCTCGGCAGCGATCTGTGAGCATAGCTCCTGTCCCATCATGATCGCCATCATGTAAGTTGCAAAAATTGCTACTAAAGAACTGGCATACATAAAATTACTCCAGGGGCAAACTGGAGTATATTTGCAACTTTTGAGGGTGAATTTGATTAATTGACCTAAAACATCTGAAGAGCCACACTGACGTTAAAAATCAGAAAATTAACCAAAACAAAAGACAATTAAAAATATTCACAAATCGTTTGATGAATTTGTCGTAAATCAAAAAGTCACTAATTGAGAGGCATTCACTACAAAAAGCTAGTGAAAATGGGATGATGGAATCTGTCCCTTAGTGTCCATGCGTGTGACTTTTGCAGCAGAACAGATCATCAGTCCATATAGCAGCACTCCTGGTACCATCACAGTCATTTTGTGTGACCTTGATTCTGGTACTGCATGTGACCTTTGCGGCAGAACAAACCAGTATATCAGTCCATATAGCAGCACGCCTGGTACCATCACAGTCATATTGTATGTCCTTGGTTTTGGTACTGCGTGTAACCTTTGTGGCAGAACAGACCATCAGTCCATATAGCAGCACTCCTGGTACCATCACAGTCATATTGTGTGTCTTTGGTCCTGGTACTGCGGGTAACCTTTGCTGCAGAACAAACCAGCATATCAGTCCATATAGCAGCACGCCTGGTACCATCACAGTCATATTGTGTGTCCTTGGTTCTGGTACTGCGGGTAACCTTTGCGGCAGAACAAACCAGTATATCAGTCCATATAGCAGCACGCCCGGTACCATCACAGTCAGTCATATTGTGTGTCCTTGGTTCTGGTACTGTGTGTGACCTTTGTGGCAGAACAGACCATCAGTCCATATAGCAGCACTCCTGGTACCATCACAGTCATATTGTGTGACCTTGGACCTGGGACTAGTCTCTGCACTATGTCCTGGGCGTTTGCTCTAGAACTAAATCTGCAATGATTTCTGGGGAACCTTTCCTTCTTCCTCTCCGTTCTTTTTGCTGATAGATTTTTATTTTCTTGTGAGCAATTTCTAATTTTCTTTCAAGGTCCCAAATTTTTCTTTTGATTTCAGCGGGTGTTGGTAGGCAGTAACTGTGGTCTCCAAGAAACGATGAGTTTTTCAGTATGGCTGAAGCAGATCCACGTGGAAGCTTTTCTTCTGGCTTCGTAATGGTAGCTTGTTTAAAAGCTATCTGTAAAAACATATACAAAGAATTTGAGAGACTTCCCATCCAAATACCATCACAGACTGCTGTAAACCTTGAAAGTTAAAGGGGTTGTCTCAAAGGCAGAACAGAGAAAGGCATGCATGTACGGAAAGTATTCAGACCCCTTTAAATTTTTCACTCTTTGTTTCATTGCAGCCATTTGGTAAATTCTAAAAAGTTCATTTTTTTTCTCATTAAAGTAAACTGCACCCCATCTTGACTGAAAAAAAACAGAAATGTAGACATTTTTGCAAATGTATTAAAAAAGAAAAACTGAAATATCACATGGTCATAAGTATTCAGACCCTTTGCTCAGACACTCATATTTAAGTCACATGTTGTCCATTTCCTTGTGATCCTCCTTGAGATGTTTCTACTCCTTCATTGGAGTCCAGCTGTGTTTAATTAAACTGATAGGACTTGATTTGGAAAGGCACACACCTGTCTTATATAAGACCTCACAGCTTACAGTGCATGTCAGACCAAATGAGAATCATGAGCTCAAACTGCCCAAGGAGCTCAGAGACAGAATTTTGGCAAGGCACAGATCTAGCCAAGGTTATAAAAGAATTTCTGCATTACTCATAATCCTTAAATGGAAGAAGTTTGGGACCACCAGAAGTCTTCCTAGACCTGGCCGTCCAGCCAAACTGAGCAATCATGGGAGAAGAACCTTGGTGGGAGAGGTAAAGAACCCCAAGATCACTGTAGCTGAGCTCCAGTGATGCAGTAGGGAGATGGGAGAAAGTTCCACAAAGTCAACTATCACTGCAGCCCTCCACCAGTCGGGCCTTTATGGCAGAGTGGCCCGACGGAAGCCTCTCCTCAGTGCAAGACATATGAAAGCCTGCATAGAGTTTGCTCAAAAACACACGGACTCCCAGACTATGAGAAATAAGATTCTGTGGTCTGATGAGACAAAGATAGAACTTTTTGGTGATAATTCTAAGCGGTATGTGTGGAGAAAACCAGGCACTGCTCATCACCTGCCCAATACAATCCCAACAGTGAAACATGGTGGTGGCAGCATCATGCTATGGGGGTGTTTTTCAGCTGTAGGAACAGGACGACTGGTTGCAATTAAAGGAAACATGAATGCAGCCAAGTTCAGAGATATCCTGGATGAAAACCTCTTCCAAAGTGCTCTGGACCTCAGACTTGGCCGAAGGTTCACCTTCCAACAAGACAATGACCCTAAGCACACAGCTAAAATAACAAAGGAGTGGCTTCAGAACAACTCTGTGACCATTCTTGACTGGCCCAGCCAGAGCCCTGACCTAAACCCAATTGAGCATCTCTGGAGAGACCTGAAAATGGCTGTCCACCAACGTTCACCATCCAACCTGACGGAACTGGAGAGGATCTGCAAGGAAGAATGGCAGAGGATCCCCAAATCCAGGTGTGAAAAACTTGTTGCATCATTCTCAAGAAGACTCATTGCTGTACTAGCTCAAAATGGTGCTTCTACTTAATACTGAGCAAAGGATCTGCATACTTATGACTATGTGATATTTCAGTTTCTTTTTTAATAAGTTTGCAAAAATTTCTACATTTCTGTTTTTTTTCAGTCAAGATGGGGTGCAGAGTGTACTTTAATGAGAAAAAAATGAACTTTTTAGAATTTACCAAATGGATGCAATGAAACAAAGTGAAAAATTTAAAGGGGTCTGAATACTTTCCGTACCCACTGTATTACAGCAGGCAGAGCCATTTCATTTGTATAGTTGAACCTTAGCATAAAATGACGTACCTGTACATCAGCGCTGGGGTCATTGTGCCCATCTCACTGGGTAGATGCTGGCTTTCACTACTAGCATGAGCTAATTTTTGATCACTGTGGCATTTAAAAGGGCTACTACCATCTCTCAAGATCCTCTCCCAATATGTAGTAGGTGTAATAATAATATTAGCAAATACCTCCAATTAGAAATGTAGTATAGTTCTTCTGATTAGCGATGTCGCTCACCCATATGCAAGGCATTGCAGTAGTTTAGGTATCCATGCTTACAACTACTAACAGCTAACTAACTGTCAATATATGAGTGGTCGTAACCATGGATGCCTAAGCTACTGTACATGGGGTGAGCGACTTAGCGAATATTTTATTTCTAATTGGAGGTATTTACTAAAATGATTATTATTACACCTACTATATTGGGATAGGATCTTGGAGATGGGAATACCCAAGCTCAGACTGGCCCACAGGAGAATAGGAGAATCCTCCGGTGGGCCCTTGTGCAAGAGTGGGCCACCATCCTCTTATATGACCAGTACTTGACACAATATATGTGAATCACTATGTACAGACAAAGGCAGAATCTTATTCATTTAACAATCTACCCAGTTCATGGTTATTTAAATTTGTGATTGAGAAAAATGTCACATTTGCATGTGGTACAAAAGTGGGGCCCTGGATTTGGTTACTGATGGGCCCTTGGCACCCCAGTCTGACATTGGGAATACCCCTTTAAATAGAGTGATTGCATCTGTGGCACAGTGACCGGTTACCATGACAGTAGGTGGTCTGCGGACGGCCCTAGTCACTGCCTTCTAAATTATAGTAAAAAATATATACATAAATTTAAGTTACCCCATTAAAAAAAATGATATTGCCAAATCCATAAAAGTCAGGTCAATCAAAATATAGAATTAACCCATGCAATAAACGCCGTAAAGCGAAAATCAATGACAGAATTGTGTTTTTTCAGTTACCACACTGTAAGCAAGAAATGCCGTAAAAAGACAATATATTGTATGTACCCCAAATTGGGATCAATAAAAAAAGCCGCCACACAAAAAAATTGGAAAATGGTGACATAAGCCAAAGTTATTGAATTCTTTTCATTCCTTTTTATTTTGACGTAAAAACAAAAAAATTATGGCACATGGAAGAAAAATGTAAAAATGAAAATTGACTTTGGAGGTAAGGGGTTAAGGCCGAGGGGCTACACAACGATTTCAGCTGCCACAAAACATAGTAATATATGGGTGAGTGAGGATTGGTGCCGTACCCTTCACCAGCAAGACGCAAAAATTTGGAACCAGTTGGATTTTTTGCGACTTTCTTTTTGCATTACCCTAAGGGTCGCCAGTATTATGCTGCACTGTAACAGCTTCACAGAGTAATATGTTTTTTAAAGACGACCTGGGTCAGTTGTTGTATAGCCCCGGTTTTAGAAATTTTAGGTTGCCTGGATGACCAGGTCACAGAGACACAGCCTCATGAGGGTTAACATGGTTATATTCACATCACATTTGGGGCCTTCCTTTTCTTACATATATGTGCACATTATATATCCTTAAATGGATACTGTCCGTTCAACAAGCTTGGCATAAATCAACAGTATAAGCAAATAATGATACTTTGTAATATATCCAATATGTAGTAGGCGTAATAATAATAATATTAGTAATTACCTCCAATTAGAAATGTAGTATAGTTTTTCTGATTCGCTATGTCTCTTTCCTCATATGCGGGTATTGCAGGACCTTAGGTATCCATGGTTACGTCCACTGATATAGTGACTAGTAGTTAGCTTGTTGCTAGTGGTCGTAACCACGGATGAATGACATCCATGCAATGTCTGCACTTGAGACATAGCTTATCAGAAAAACTATACTATATTTCTAATTGGAGGTACTTGCTAATATTACTATTATTACACCCACTACATATTGGGATAGAACCTTGGAGATGGGAATACCCCTTTAAAGTTCGGGGTTCGTACCGGACAATTACTGTCTGGTGCTGAATACGGACTTCTCCCGAAGTCAGTTTTAATGTTCAGGGAAGTCAGAGAGGAGAGAGAGACAGAGAGAATTTTCCAGCTCCAAAGTTCAGGTCCCCATACATTTCAAAGGTGTTCAGGTTCAGGTAAAGTTCTGGTACCCAAACCGAACTTTGGAGAAAAGTTTGGTTCGGGTGCCAGAACCCGAACTTCCACGAGTCTGCTCATCCCTGGTTATAATCCTTTGCACATTGAAGTTGAGTATGCAGTGCACTGTAACCATTGGCAAAGTCATCACTTCTCATATGCAGACGCAGCAATAAAGCCTGATTCAGACCAGAGGCGGATATACTCTTGATGCAACCTCTGAAACCGCAGAGGGGCCCAAAAGATAACGGGTCCCACTTTCACCTCCAAAGCAGTTGAAATTGTGAATTATCATGAGCTATTGAACTACAAAGAGCCCATATATTGTTCTTACACAGGGGCCCTCTTCTGTGGTGTGCGCCACTGATTCAGATGTCCGTGCATCATGGATGTCTGAATGAGGCTTTACACTGAGCAGAGCGGCTGAGCTAAACACTACGGTGGTGAGAACAAGTCAGCAGCCTGGTATTGTAGTACTAATGCCAGACTACCAGCCTGTTCTCACTGCTGTTAAGTCACCACTGGTCTCATCACTAAGAGCAGGTCTGCAGAGGTAACTTCTTCCAGCGGTGAGAACAGGTCGGTAGCCTGTCATTAGTACTACAATACCAGGCTGCTGACTTGTTCGTTCTCACCACCGTAGTGTTTAGCTCAGCAGTTCTGCTCAGTATAAAGCCTGGTTCATGGCTCCTCCACATCTGTGAACTGGGCAGATACTGATGGACACCGACTGTACTCTCTTATGGCCTGTGGCTGCCGTATTTGCAGTGTATAGGTGTCATGCTCTGACACACTAGCAAATAAAAACAGCAGCCCCCAGTGGTTACATAAAAAAAAAAAAAAAGTACAAAAATAAATTAATATAGTAAATATTATTTTATTTTAAAAATAAATGTTTATAGAATTATATTCCACTTATTATAGCCAGTGCACACCAAAACTGGATTCCTAGCTACACTGCTTAGTACAGCTGTATAATGTCTGCCTGCTTCTGCTGCTTCTGAGTCCCTCAGTTCTCTCTGAACTGTGTACAGGAAACCTCACAGCAGCTAGTCTTCACCAACTCAGCTGAGTGTCAACTGCAAATTAAGAGATGGAGCCTGCAGAAGGGAAAACTTATAAAAATGCAAGACACGGGTAATATAATGGCCAGAAAGTATTTACCTGGTCATCCTACAGCAGCACATGAATGGGTTAATGAGACTTAATTTGCCCTGATAGAAGATACACATTCATTAGCATTAATTACCAAATATTTCCAGCGCCCAGTATACAACATAACCTAGGACAGCACCACAAGGAGGCACATTTTTTAAATTGGATAGATGATTACATATTTCTTATAGCCTCTATACATGGGGTCTGCTGGATCCCTACGGCCATACATCCAGACTTAAGGTTGTATACTGATCTTTTGCCCAGTTCCTAGGCATGCGGTTACCGATAACCCTCTTTATGTCTCCCAATAGCTATGAATATTTGATAGTTTAATACTTCTGCTATGGGCAATATTTCCTTTTATCTTGGGTAGGAGAGGATGTGGAGATAACAGATTCCAGGAATGGTGGGATATAGAATTTGTGTCTCCTCTAGCAAGAGTCCACCAACATGGCCATCACAGAGTTCTCTGCTGCCTGTCCAAAGGAGTATACCAATATGGCCACCACTGACTTCTCTGCTGCCCATCCAAATAACTATACCAAGATGGCCACCGCTGTATTCTCTGCTGTCAAGCCAAACAGTTATACCAAGATGGCAGATGCTGCATTGTCTGCTGGCTATCCAAATTGGTATGCCAAGATGGCCACCGCTGACTTTTCAGCTATCCATCCAAGGATTGTATACCAAGATGTTGCTATATTGGGCTGCCGCCGAGTTCTCTTCTGCATGTCCAGGGTGAGTATACACAGATGGCCTCATGTGGTGGGACTGAGGAGGAGCATGTGTTTTTAAGCCAGCACTTTTTCAAACAGTGGCTGCACCACTACCGGACATCAGAACCATGATCAGCACAAAGGTATCGGTTAGGTGGTTTCCTAGAATTATGCGATGGTTGTTGCACTCTAATTGTGCAGTCTGCCTTTGTGTATTCTAAAGTTTTTTTTCCTTTTCCTTGCAGATGTCTAGTCCTGCCTCACATGAGAAAAAGAAAGCTAAGTATTATGGAGCCGATTCATGATGACTGGGACTACGTACGCCAGTCTTAATGAACTGACTCCCTGGAGTACGATGCGCCTAATTCATTAAGTGGTGCATGTCATATTATACATCTTTATTATCTTACTGCACATCTTTTCATCTCTATGCAGGGTGCAGCCAGATATCTTAGTGTTGGCCAAGGAAACTGGGGTGTGTGGCCCTGTGGGATTGGTAGGCGTGCGAGTGGTGGTTTCATCAGTATTTTGCACCTGTGCTGCCTCCGCCTTTATCATGGGGACTGCTGCATCCTGCAGTGCATTAGCTTTAAGGCCTGGTGTTAGGAGAAAAAAAGGTAACCATATTTACTATGTTGTTTTTTTTTATTTCAAGTATTTTTGCTGTGCTTTTGACAAAGCAGGAACTATGATCAACCAGGAAAATAGAGTCTGAATACAGAAATCTTTCAGATTACAGAATGAATAGAAAAATCAGAGCTGTATGTGATGTCTATGACGGAGAAAGCCAAGATCGGCAACTTCTGTTCTCTCAATAAATCCGGGAGTCCATTTGCGATGGGAGTCCATTTGCGATGGGCGGCCTGTCCATCAACTGGGAAAGATTCGTCTTCTACATCTTCCCTCCTGTTCCTCTACTTCCAAGTGTCCTGAGGAAGATCAAAAATGAACAGGTAGTGGTCATTTTAGTGCTTTCCATACTGGCCTAGAAGGGTTTGGTTTCCACTCACATGGTCTCTCAAGAGGAAGATACTGGAGACTGCCAAATCACAAAGATCTTCTCCCGAAAGGAAAGTTTCATCGAAATCCAGTTCAGTTACATCTCGCGGCTTGGAGATTGAACAGCAGGTCGTAAGAAATAGCGGCTTGCCTGAAGAAGTCATTAATACTCTGTTGGCTTCTAGAACAGCAAATACCATTAAAGTTTACTCCTGGGTTTGGAAATTTTTTGACTGGTGTGTCAAAAATCAGAGAAGTCTAGAAGATGTTTCCACTTTACTTCAGTTCCTTCAAGAAGGATATCAGAAGGGTCTAAACACTTTAAAAGTTCACTTTACAGCTATAAACTCACATTCACTCACATTTTGGAAAGTTCTTCTTTTCAAAATGTGAGGGTATCATCTTAAACATCCAGATTCTTCAGTGTTATAAAGAAGTTAAAGCCATCATATTATAGCCCCCTATCTTTTTGGTACTTTTCTTGTTTTGTCTTATATTAATCTTTGTTTGAACCATTACAAGTCTTAAACTGCTGACTTAACACCAATTTTGACAGTTACCACTTGGTCCAGAAGAATCAATGAACTGCAAGCTCTTTCTTGCAAAGACCTATTTAAAAATGCTTAAAGATTGGGTGGTTCTAAGTATACAGTGCCTACAAGTAGTATTCAACCCCCTGCAGATTTAGCTGGTTGACACATGCGGAATTAACTTGGCATTGTGACATTTGTACTGTAGATCAGCCTGGAAGTGGGAAATGCACTGCAGCAAATTTTTTTTTTTTTTTTTAAAACGTTAAAAGTTAATTCAGAGTGTCATTTATTATTCAACCCCTCAAACCACAAGAATTCTGTTTGGTCCCCCTAAAGTATTAAGAAGTAGTTCAGGCACCAAGAATAATGAGCTTCACATGTGTGGATTAAAGATCTCTTTTGCCAGCCTTTTCTGACTATTTAAGACCCTCCCCAAACTTGTGAACAGCACTCAGACATGGTCAACATGGGAAAGACAAAGGAGCATTCCAAGGCCATCAGAGACAAGATCGTGGAGGGTCACAAGGCTGGCAAGGGGTACAAAACCCTTTCCAAGGAGTTGGGCCTACCTGTCTCCACTGTTGGGAGCATCATCCGTAAGTGGAAGGCTTATGGAACTACTGTTAGCCTTCCACGGCCTGGACAGCCTTTGAAAGTGTCCTCCCGTGCCGAGGCCAGGCTTGTCCGAAGAGTCAAGGCTAACCCAAGGACAACAAGGAAGGAGCTCCGGGAAGATCTCATGGCAGTGGGGACATTGGTTTCAGTCAATACCATAAGTAACGTACTCCACCGCAATGGTCTCCGTTCCAGACGAGCCCGTAAGGTACCTTTACTTTCAAAGCGTCATGTCAAGGCTCGTCTACAGTTTGCTCATGATCACTTGGAGGACTCTGAGACAGACTGGTTCAAGGTTCTATGGTCTGATGAGACCAAGATCGAGATCTTTGGTGCCAACCACACACGTGACGTTTGGAGACTGGATGGCACTGCATACGACCCCAAGAATACCATACCTACAGTCAAGCATGGTGGTGGCAGCATCATGCTGTGGGGCTGTTTCTCAGCCAAGGGGCCTGGCCATCTGGTCCGCATCCATGGGAAGATGGATAGCATGGCCTACCTGGAGATTTTGGCCAAGAACCTCCGCTCCTCCATCAAGGATCTTAAGATGGGTCGTAATTTCATCTTCCAACAAGACAACGACCCAAAGCACACAGCCAAGAAAACCAAGGCCTGGTTCAAGAGGGAAAAAGTCAAGGTGTTGGAGTGGCCTAGTCAGTCTCCTGACCTTAACCCAATTGAAAACTTGTGGAAGGAGCTCAAGAATAAAGTCCACATGAGACACCCAAAGAACCTAGATAACTTGGAGAAGATCTGCATGGAGGAGTGGGCCAAGATAACTCCACAGACCTGTGCCGGCCTGATCAGGTCTTATAAAAGACGATTATTAGCTGTAATTGCAAACAAGGGTTATTCCACAAAATATTAAACATAGGGGTTGTATAATAATTGACCCACACTTTTATGTTTAAAATTTAATAAAATTCAACTGAGCAACATAACTTTTTGGTTTGTAAGATTTATGCTTCTGTTCATAAAACCTACTCTCGTTTGCAGTTTGAAGGCTCTAACTTATTTGCATCTTATCAAACCAGCTAAATCTGCAGGGGGTTGAATACTACTTGTAGGCACTGTACCTCGATCTTTTCCAAAAGTACCTACAGTGTCTAACCTAACTAGAAAATGAACCAGCTTCTTCTACCTCAAGTTTTGGACTCTGATTCAGACAATATCATTCCTCATGTGAACATGAAAACATCTCTTTCAGAATATCATGATAGAACTCGTCCCTTCAAATGCTCAGAGGCTCTTTTTCTACAGTTCTAGGAAGCAAGTAAGGGTGAACCAGGGTGGTAAAGTCTCATTATCTAGGTGGTTTAAGAGAGTGATCAGAGTGTTACTCTTTACAAGGTCTGGGGTCTCCCCTAAACTTGAGAGCTCATTCTACCAGATCAAGAGCTACAGCCTGGGTGGAGAAGTCTTGTGCCTCTCGATCAGATCTGCTAGTTGGGCCCTCATCTACCTTTATCAAGCATACAGGCTAGACGTGCTTTCATCTGAGGGTTCGGCTTTTGGCAACTCAATGCTTATGGAATTGGTTAACAATCCCTTACTTTTTGTTCTTGCATTGTTTCTTAACTCCCATTCCTGTGCTGCCGTAGAATAAACATGAAGTGGAAAATGCATTACCTGAAATTTTCATTTCCCGTAGACTGTAGGCAGCACAATATTTCCAACATTTCATTTTTTAGGCATCTTTGTGGTTCTATCCAAGCTTATATTGTGCAGTAAGTGGTTTAATTATTACTAGTCAATGTGTATCTTCTATCTGGGCAAATGAAGTCTCATTAATCCATTTGTGAGCTGTCTACGGAGTCCAGGAAATGAAAATTTCAGGTAATACATTTTCCACATCACACACACCCCAGCCCATCCTGAAAAATTACTTGAAAGTATAGTTCCCATTAAGACTAGCGCTCAACGACGACAAGTGTCACGTGACATTGAAATCATAGTGATGTCATGATTTCCTATAAAGTTGCATATTTCCCAAATGTTTGCGATCTTCTATTGCTGGTTGAATGCGACACATTTGACACAGACATCAATGCAAGTCGCACATGACATGCAACTTGCCTGCAACTTGGCTGTTTGATTTACAGCAAAATCAGAAGTCTAAAATAGTCACTTGTCACAGATCTGCTGTCACGTGACACATGATGCCATGTAGTCCAAGCATCAGTTCAAGAGAGTACCTAACCCACCTCCTCCCTGTATACGGAAGCAGATATATATATATATATATATCACATACACATATACACACACACATACATATATACACAGGGTTTTCCAAAAGTAGGTGGACAGAAAGTGTAATAAAGTTATGAAGGGGGAGATTTATCAAACATGGTGTAAAGTGAAACTGGCTCAGTTGTCCTTAGCAACCAATCAGATTCCACTTTTCATTCCTCACAGACTCTTTGTAAAATGAAAGGTGGAATCTGATTGGTTGCTAAGGGCAACTGAACCAGTTTCACAGATCTAGTTTTTACAGATAGATCTCCCCCAAATCTGTTTTCTTTTCAGATAATTCAGATAACACATAATGGCAAATAATTTAAATACAGATCAAAGAAAATGGATTTTAACAGAGTATTGGAAATCTCAAAATGCTGAAATCGTTAGAGCAAATTGGGTTGAAACATTTGGTACTCAAGCCCCAAAGAGACAAACCATTTACCGCATTCGTGACAAATTCAATGCCACTGGCTCAATCCTTAATGCTCCAAAAACTGGTCGACCCAAAACAGTCTGTAAAGAAGATAATAAACAACTTGTTGCTGAAACATTTGTTCAGAGTCCAAAAAAGTCCACCAGAAGAGCCTCTTTGGAATTGGGAATTTCACGAGCTTCTATCATGTGAATCCTGAAATCTATTGGGTGGAAAGCTTATCATCCACATCTAATTCATGGTTTATTGGAGGATGATCCAGACAGGCGGCTGCAATTTAGTGAGATTATGCTTAACGAAATTGAAGAAAATCCAGTAATTTTAGATAACATTATGTGCCGTGATGAAGCTTCTTTCAACTTATCCGGCCATATTAACAGACATAATTGTATTTACTGGTATAATGAGAACATGCATTTAACATTAGAGCAACAACTAAATGAGCCTGGTGTCAATGTTTGGGGTGGTATTTCAAGTTTTGGTGTTTTAGGACCAATATTTTTTGATGGAAAAGTCACAGGAGATAAGTATCTCAAAATTCAAATGAATCAAGTTGTTCCCCAGTTACAGCAACAGCCTAATTCAAATGACCTTTATTTCCAACAAGATGGGGCCCCTCCACATTATTCAAGAGTGGTCCGCGAGTATCTTGATGAAACATTTCCTAATAAATGGATTGGCTGAAGAGGCCCACTTGATTGTCCGGCACGTTCACCAGACTTGACCCCAATGGATTTTTTCTTTTGGAGAGTACTCAAGGACAAAGTTTATAGTCGAAAACCAAAAAGTGTCAGTGATTTGAAAAATGACATAAGAGATGCATTTCAAGAAATTAATACCCAAAGAGACTTGTGCAAAAAATTTGTTGAAGCGTAAGAGGCAGACTTCAAAGCTGTGCAAATTGTAATGGAAAACAGTTTGAGCACCGGCGTTGATAAAATTTAAGGGCTTTTGTATTATTGTTCAGAATAAAATTTAATTGTCAATGTTATGCTTGTGTTAGTAAATATAATTTTATATAGAAATCAAAATAAATGTTATTTTCTGGCCACCTACTTTTGGACCACTATATAATATTATATATACACACACACACACACACACTTTTGGCCATGACGATAGATAGATAGATGGACAGACATAGGCTCGCAATGTGATGTGACTATAGCCTACTTGAGTAGATTGTTACCCAGTGAAGCAAGCCCAATGCCCGAGTGCTTACCTTTTCCACCATATGGTCTGGATAGATAAATATTGTTGGTACTGCATTTGTTCTTAGTCGCACAGTTTGCCCCGTTCTGTCAAAACACGGTTCTTCAAAATGTTTTGAACATAAGAAGGTGTGCAGGCTTGGGGAGAAGTTTTCTCTGTTCACGAGGTTAAGCCATTGCGCTCTTCTTTCTGGGTTTGATGGGAATCTGTATAATGCACAATACCCAATATTGTTAGTACAACACCACCATGGAAAAACCTAGGTCAGGGATTAGCGGCTGGTGGCAGTGACCCTCCGTGGTCCTTAGTAGGGTTCATTAGCCTTGGTATATGTGGCAGCTCCCCCTCCTACTAGTGATTAAATAGTTTGCATTTCATAATCATTCTATTGTTGCAGTAATAGAATCCTGCATTGCATGCACTGACGTTCTGGTTGGCCTGTGATACTGTAGGGTGGCCACAGCGTGACAACAAAAGGAGTGGATCTTTAAAAAAATAAAAATAGTCATGTGGCAAGATATCACTTCATGTCTTTATTACCTTTATGTTACGGTTGAGCTGCTTGTCCACACTGTCCAATGCTGCTAGCTCTGCTTCTGCAGCATCAGAGTATCACAGGGACACAGAAGCTGAAGGGATCCAGAGATCTGGCGCTTCAGAGCAGCACTTGCAAGTTCTAAGTCAAAGAGTTTGCACTGCTATCACGATCAGACAATCACAGCTTCAAGTCTCCTAAGGGGACTATTAAATAAAGTTAAAAAAAAAAGTTTTTAAAAATATGGGGAAAAAAACACTAGTTCAAATCAGCTGCGTTTTGCCCTATTGAAAATATAACAATGTAAAAAAAAATGCACTTATTTGGTATTGTTGTGTTCAGAAATGTCCGATCTATCAAAATATAAGAAATTAATTTGATCGGTAAACAGCATAAAGAGAAAAAAAAAAATTGAAAACGCCAGATTTTTTTTTTGGTCGCCACAACAGCAATAAAATGTAATAAGAGGCGATCAAAACATCGTATCTACCCCAAAATTGTATAAGTAAAAACGTCAGCTGAGGACACAAAAAATAAGCCCTCACCCAGCCCCAGATCATGAAAGATGAAAACGTTCTGGATCTCGGAAAAAGGCTACAAAAGCAAAAAAAAAATTTCGTACAAATGTCGTTGTTTTTTTGTTTTTTTTTGACCAATTAAACAAACACTATACATGTTTGGTATCTGTGTACTCATACTGACCTGGAGAATCATATTGCCAGGTCAGTTTTACCATATAGTAAACATGGTAAATAAATAAAATAAAATAAACACAATTGTGGAATTGCACTTTTTTTGCAATTTCACTGCACTTGGATTTTTTTTCCCCATTTTCCAGTACACTATGTGGTAAAATCAAGGGTGTCAATCAAAAGTACCACTTGTCCCACAAAAAAAAACAAGCCCTCATACGGCTATATTGACAGAAGTATATAAAAAAAAAGTTATGTCTCTTGAAAAAAGGGGAGGAAAAAAAAAAAGAAAAAATGAAAAAATAAATAAAAATAGAAAATGGTCCGGGGGTGAAGAGGTTAATAGGAGAAAATTGATCCCAAAATTTGTAAAGCAATTTCCCTTGAATGCAGCTATACCCTTTTTCTGGAGGTCCTACATCAGCACACAATGGGTTTATTATTATTTACAGTAGCTCCCTACATAGAAACAGAAGACATGTTAAACAGACAAACTAAATAAATTAGCTTAACGATCTTCATTCCTCCAGGACACACAATAAAAGGAAGCAGGCAGGATACACACACCTTCACCTTATTTTTGTTTCTTATTGCTAGATCAGAAGAAAGGAGGAGAATATTTTATTACACTACTGCTATGTACATGTAAGGTTTTCATGTCCCATGCCTCACCGCTGTATACGTGGAGGGTTTTCATGTCCCTCGGCTCACCGCTGTATACGTGGAGGGTTTTCATGTCCCTCGGCTCACCGCTGTATACGTGGAGGGTTTTCATGTCCCTCGGCTCGCCGCTGTATGCGTGGAGGGTTTTCATGTCCCTCGGCTCGCCGCTGTATACGTGGAGGGTTTTCATGTCCCTCGGCTCGCCGCTGTATACGTGGAGGGTTTTCATGTCCCTCGGCTCGCCGCTGTATACGTGGAGGGTTTTCATGTCCCTCGGCTCGCCGCTGTATACGTGGAGGGTTTTCATGTCCCTCGGCTCGCCGCTGTATACGTGGAGGGTTTTCATGTCCCTCGGCTCGCCGCTGTATACGTGGAGGGTTTTCATGTCCCTCGGCTCGCCGCTGTATACGTGGAGGGTTTTCATGTCCCTCGGCTCGCCGCTGTATACGTGGAGGGTTTTCATGTCCCTCGGCTCGCCGCTGTATACGTGGAGGGTTTTCATGTCCCTCGGCTCGCCGCTGTATACGTGGAAGATTTTCATGTCCCTCGGCTCGCCGCTGTATACGTGGAGGGTTTTCATGTCCCTCGGCTCGCCGCTGTATACGTGGAGCGTTTTCATGTCCCTCGGCTCGCCGCTGTATACGTGGAGGGTTTTCATGTCCCATGCCTCGCCGCTGTATACGTGGAGGGTTTTCATGTCCCTCGGCTCGCCGCTGTATACGTGGAGGGTTTTCATGTCCCTCGGCTCGCCGCTGTACACGTGGAGGGTTTTCATGTCCCTCGGCTCGCCGCTGTACACGTGGAGGGTTTTCATGTCCCTCGGCTCGCCGCTGTACACGTGGAGGGTTTTCATGTCCCTCGGCTCGCCGCTGTATACGTGGAGGGTTTTCATGTCCCTCGGCTCGCCGCTGTATACGTGGAGGGTTTCATGTCCCTCGGCTCGCCGCTGTATACGTGGAGGGTTTTCATGTCCCTCAGCTCGCCGCTGTATACGTGGAGGGTTTTCATGTCCCTCGGCTCGCCGCTGTATACGTGGAGGGTTTTCATGTCCCTCAGCTCGCCGCTGTATACGTGGAGGGTTTTCATGTCCCTCAGCTCGCCGCTGTATACGTGGAGGGTTTTCATGTCCCTCGGCTCGCCGCTGTATACGTGGAGGGTTTCATGTCCCATGCCTCAACACTGTATACATGGAGGGTTTTCATGTCCCTCGGCTCACCGCTGTATACGTGGAGTGTTTTCATGTCCCATGCCTCACCGCTGTATACATGGAGGGTTTTCATGTTGCTCTGCGGTACACATGATGTGTTCTGATGTCCCTCCCTGACTCTGCTGCATATATAGAAGGAGGACTCCTTGTCTGTACCGGCTGTCATTGCACAAGTGTATTTGTTGTAGCTTTTTCGGCACGCTCAGTGCCTTAATCTGTACATAAGTGTGTGGCTCTTACTGCCTTCCTATTGGTCGCTTCATCGTGCCCAAAGTCTTGGCTGATGTCGCGGTTGCACGCATGTACCTTGCCGAGAATGAAGCCGTGCTGAACCCGTAAGTCAGTTATCGGCGTTCTTCTGGTTCTAGTCCGCAGCCTCTCTATTTAAAGCGCTCTGACAGTGTCACAAGTACTCCTATAGCTGGGCAGCAGAACCCGCTGAGTAAAGGTGTTTTCTTCTAAGGCATGGCCAAAAGTGTTGCCACCCTTGAAAAAAAGGCAAATTGGACATCATTTCACACGAAACCCCCAAAATGGGCCTGGACAAAATGGTTGCCACCTATCCAAAATCGTGAATAAAACAACTTTGGTTCAAGCAAATCTAATTTGTTTCAAGTCTACAAAGTAGGTCTGCATCTCTGTAGTCTGAACCAGCCTCTTTCTTAGGCTGGTTAAAAGATTAAAAGCTTTCAGAGACTTTTCAAGAATTCAGAAATTCTACCGGCAAAAAGTCTCGGCGGGTCTTTTCACAGGTGATGCAGATACTTCTAGCCCATCAGACTCCTCTAATGATAGAATCTGCATCCGAGGTGGCTTTACCTGTGGACGATCTTTATCTTTTCTAAGGTGGGAGAGTCTGAAAGAGAAACTGTTAACAAACCGCTGCTTCTGCATTTTCTATTGTTCAGGGGGAAATAGCTCTAAGGTTCTGGCTCAATCAGCTAGCTTCAGACCTCCAACAGGATGTTTCAAGGGAACAGATTCTTGTGAACCTGCTTCTTCTTAAAGCAGCTTCAGATTTTTTTATGTAATGCTCTGGTAGACAGTCTGAAATTTGCTTTCAGATCCTTGACTGCATTTAATTCAGCAATACAGGCCCTGTGGTCTGAACTGGCTGGAGTTGTTTTGTTAAGGATAATTTTTGTGGTTTTTCTTTTCAGCCCTCCATTTTGTTTAGACCCCAGCTAGAGGATATTTTAAAATACATCCGTGAAGGGAAAGGCTCTTCCTTCCCTCGGACCAAAAGGCAACTATTTAAGTCCTTTCATCCACGTTTCAAATAGAAGAGGCTCTTCTCAAATAGAAGGTTTTCCAGATCCAAGCCAGACTCCAGCTCTCCAAGAAAAACATCCTCTAATCGAAGGCAGAATGACTTATGACGCTACAGGTCTTTTTCCTCCCATGGAAGAAAGATTGTCCAGGTTTTCGCAAGTCTGATCCAGCACACTTTGGATCCCTGGGTAATCTTATAAAAGAGAGGTTATTCTCTGTATTTCAGTCAATATCCTCCAGCCAGATTCCTCATCAGCACTGGTCAGAGTTCTATAATTTTCCAACTTTTTCAAGAGTTTGTCTCAAAGAGTGTTCTAGAACCTGTTTCTCCCCATCAGAAATTTTCAGGGCTGTATTCCAAAATTTTTGCAGTTCCCAAACTCTCGGGCAGATGGTGTCTTATCGATCTGACTTTCCTAAACAAGGTTCTCCTGAAGAACATATATTCCAAATATTTGTTCAGTGACCTCCATCATTCAACAAGGTGACTTTATGGCATATATAGGTCTCCAAGATGCATACCTACATGTCCTAATACCTCCATCACACGGAAAGTTCTGATTTGTCGACTATCACTTTCAATTGCCATGTTTTCCTTTCAGAATTTGAGTAGCGCCTCGTGTTTTCATAAAAGTAGCAGTGGTCCTGATAGCAGCCCTCAGACTCCAGCGTATCTATGTTGTTCCCTATCTGAACGGCTGGCACAAACAGTGGAAGACCTTCAAATGCTTCTTCAGATGGCTTTGGAAGTTCTTTGCCCAGATTTTCAATAACAAAAAGAAGCCTCAGCTCAATCCCTTTAGGGAAATAAATTATCAGGGCATTGTGATTAACTTCAAAGACATGTTCCTGAGGTCATTAGACAACAGAACTCACAAACTCCTGACAGATGTCAGGTTTCTGCTCTACAGAAATCTAGGGTTGGTCAGAACTGTGATGACAGCTGGGCTCCTTGACCTCAATGGAAGCAGTACCTGGGCAAGGGCTGACTTCAGAACCCTCCAGTCAAATATTCTTTCGCTCTGGGACAGAAGTCCTTCTTCCCTGGATAAGATGATAAAGATCTTGCCAACTACAAAACAGGACCTAAAATGGTGGCTGCCACCAGTCAGTCTTTGGAAGAGCAAGTCTCTGAGCCCAAAACATCCTACAGTCCTTAAACAAATGTGTCAAACTCGGGTTGTGATGCACTTGTAGGCAACGTCTGGTCCAGGAGAAACTGTCTCCTCTGGAGAAGTCTTTCACCCAACTTGAGAGAATTGACGGCTGTCAAATTAGCCCTTCACTTTCAGCATCACCTATTATTGAGAGATATTATAGTCCAAACCGGCAATCTAGCATCTGTCTTCTGCATAAACAAGCAAGGAGGAACAAGGAGTGCATACCTAGACAGGGAGGTCATCTGCTTTTTGCCTTGTCAGAACATCTCCACAGTCCATATTCAGGGCCGACTCAATATTAGAGCAGACTCGTTGATTCGGAACATTGTACACCCAGGGGAATGGTGTCAGAATCAGGAAATCTACACTAGGTTCGGGAAAACAGAAGTCGATGGGATGGTCACCAGGCAGAATGTGAAAATCACAAGTTGTGTTCACTCCATAAAATATATCAACCCTGGGCGGTCAGTCAATACCTTAGCAAGGGATATTCGCCTATGTCTTTCCTCCTCCAATGATTCTGAAGGTACTCAAGAAAATCAGATCAAGCAGAAACCATTGAGGTGATTCTATTGTGACCGTGCGCTGGCCATGTTTTCCGCTCGTGTTGCGCCTATCGAAGGTCAGGTTTTGGAAGCTTCCTTTTCTTCTCAACCACCTCTACCAGAAGACAATTCTTCATTCAGACCTGCAGAAGCCTCATTTGACAACCTGGAGACTGAGTGGCAGAACTTAAATAAGCACGGCCTTACTAGCTTCTCGAAGTCCCTCCATGATCAATATTTATTCTAGAGTTTGAAAATGTATAATACCTGGTATTCCAGGGTCTGCTTACTGGCTAATTCATTATCTTCAGTTCTGCCGTTCCTTCAGTCTGATTTTCAGAAGGGCCTCTATTACAAACCTCGATTTCTGGTGCCATCATATCAGCCAAGTGAATTATTGAATTACAAGCCTTGTCTTCCAAACAACAATGCTTACAGGACATGTTCTAAGTCTCGTGCCAGGCTTTATTCCCAAGGTGAATTAATTTCATAATGTTAATCAGGAAATCTCTTTGACAGTTTTTTCCCCCAATCTACAGAATGAGGAGCGAAGAAAACTGCATCTTTTGGGCGTCAGAAAAATAGTGCTTCTGTAGCTAAAGAAAACACAATAATTCAGGCGTGCTGAGAATCTTTTTCTACAATTTAAAGGCCCGAATATGGGTAACAAGGCCAATAAATCTTCATTAGCCAGATGGATTAAAGACTCAGTCCAAGATTACCATTTTCCTGAAGGTCAAAATCATCCATTTTACGAAAGGGCTACACGTTTAACATCTACTTCTCTGGCTGAACTACGCCATGTTGGAACATACCTGCAGAGCCGCACCGCCACATGGACATCAGATCATATGAGGATTCAACATTTTGAAGCTGCAAATGGTTCCTTCTTTTGTATTGCTTTCTAATTCCCATTGTGTGCTGCTGTAGGACATCCATGAAAGTTCAAAATTTACATTTCTTGGAGTCCATAGACAACACAAACTTCCCTTCCTTTTAATAAAATGTTTCTGTTGCTACATGCATATAAGGTGTGTGTATCCTGCCTCTTTTATTCTGTGTCCTGAAGGAGTGGAAAACTTTAAACTAATTTGTATAATTTATTCATTCTTGCTATTTAACATGTCTTCTGTTTCTAAGCAGGGAGCAAACTAATTAACCCATTGTGTGCTACAGTAGGACGGCCAGGAAATAGGGTATTGCTGAGAAATTGCTTTACAAATTCTGGGATCCATTTTTTTCCTAGTAATCCATGTGGAGTTACAGCAACATTTAAGTGGAAAAAAAAACATAATTTTTCATTTTTGCATGTCAATGTTATAAACTTTTGAGAATCACCTGTGGGTCCAGAAAGGGTCTACATCCTTAGTTGAATCCCATGAGGGTGTCGTTTCCAAAATGGAGTAATTTGTGGTGGTTTCTGCTGTTTTGTCACCTCAGGGGCTCTTTATATGCAACGTGGCATCTGTAGTCTATTTCAGCCATAATTGGGCGCCAAAAAAGAGCACTCCTTCCATTCCAAAGGGGTAGTCCTGCTCTGGTATTTATAAGGCCACTGTGACTGGAATATGTAAGGTGTTCGGCAGTAGTATCACAGTATGCCAGCCATGTATGAGCTGCCCTAAGGGAAGGATGCCAGGCAGAAGTCCAAGCCAGAAGGGAACTGACTCAATAAATTACAAGTTAGGCTTTTTCTACATTTTAGCTCAGCTCGCTTCCTATTCTGGGACTAGATATTGAGGCATTGCAGCAGGCCTCTAATTTGTGTAAGTTTTATGGAGGAAATTAAGTGTTCCCAACATTCGAAGTATTTAACAAGCGGATCTAAATTTCACTGCTGATCAATTAACATAATATATTTTTATGGGTGCTGGTGTTATTATTGTATATATTTTTAACCCATCTTCTGTTTCTAAGTAGGGAGCTAACTAATTAACCAATGGTGTGCTGCCTACGGACTCCACAAAATTAAAATTTCAGGTAAGTAAATTTTGAACTATATCGTCAAAAACTACTGCTAGAACACAAGGCCGGGCTCGGAAGGGAAGAAATGTTGGTATTTGGCTTTTCGAGAGCAAGTATGTCTAGAATATTTTGCCGGCGCCACTAGCAGAGCTCTTGAGGTGCTGGTGCAGTAGAGAACCCATAAAGTGACCCCATTTCAGAAACTACACTCCTTCAGGAATTTATCTAGGCTGAAGTTGAGCATTTTGTACACAGGTGCTTTAAAGAATTGTATAATGCTGGGTCGTGGATATTAAAAAATGTAATTTCTTTTCACAAAAAAAGTTATTTTAGTCCTATATTTTTCATTTTCACAAGGGGTAGTATGAGGAAATGGTCCACACAACTTGTAAAGCAATAACTCCCGAATGCAGAAATACCCAATATGTGGTTGGAAACTACAGTCTGAGCATATGGCGGGGCTCTAATGGAAAAAAAAAGATAATTTGGCTCCTAGTGTGCAAAATAGGCACTAAAAGTTTGTGGATGCCACTTGCAGAGCCCCTGAAGTCCTAGAATAGCAGAAACCCCCCAAACTGACCCCTTTTCAGAAACTACATCCAGGGAATTCATCTACGGGAGTAGAGACTATTCTGACCCCACTGGCGTTTTCTAGAACTTAGTGCGCAATAGATGTTGCAAAGTGAAAATTGCAGATATGCCATTTTAGTGCCCAATACATAGTGCCCAGCTTGTGCTTCTAGAGACATGTGCCCCTTGATAATTTCTCCAGGATCTAGCAATTAATGACCCATCTCAATATGAAATCAGTGGGGTCTGTCACTGCCCACTGATCAGCTGAGAAGTGCTCCAAGTACTGCAGTACATCCACTTCAATGAGAGACAAAGCACAGTCCTCGTCTGCAGTCACTAAGTAATGAACGGTGCTGCTGTGTTTCGGCTGTACCTCGCTTAGTTATGGCCACTGCCAAAGCAATTCTCAGCCGATCAGTGGGTGTGCTAGCTGTTGGACCCCCACCTATCTCATACTGATCACTTATCAGGAGATAGATCATCAGTGATTACACCTGAAGAACCCCTTTAGGTGCTATACAATATATATTGACATTAAAGGGGTTATCAAGCAGGTCAGGTCCATTCACATGAAAGATGACAGCTTGTATTGTCACTCTTTTAAAGGGGGAGTCCATTTCTCAGGCCCTTCTTAATTACTATATTCCCCAGTGTAAAATAGAAATAACATGTACTTCCAGCAACATCACTGTCGGGTGACTTTGTGATGCCACATAAGCGCTGCAGCCGATCAGCAGCCACTAATGTGCAGCAGCACTCACACTTCGCTTGGACAGAACTCAGACCTCTGGTGGCACACTAGCGCCCGGACTGCCTGCAGCCCACATGTGGCATTACAATGCCTGGCACCATAGGGCTGAGTGTGTTATGTTACACAAGGATTGCAGTGTGTAAGAAGTGGGTCTCCCGAGTGGTGGACATCCCCTTTAAACTAGGGTAAAACTTCAGCTGCAGGTGCCGAGGCCATGGCTGCTGCTGTGCGCTGTACACGCCGGGCTCACTCACGACCTACCTATGGAAGGTAACATGGATGTCTCTCTTAGAGTTGTTGGAACACCCGAAGGCAGCGCACGTAGTGGGCATCGCTCTACTACAGCTACGTCCACCTCCGTTCCCAACATGGCCGCCACAGGCTTCACCACATCACGTGATCAGCACCCTTGACAGGTGACGTCACTGATTTTAAGGTAGACCGGGGGTAATTTGATGCCTGAATGAATTGGGCTGGAGAAGGTTCGCCCTCCACCACAAGTGACAGCTGGCTCAGCAGTCCGCCTCGTACAGCAGTGAGCAAAGGTCAGAGGCCGCGCAGAGCAGCAGAGAGGACCGCGGCAGCCGCACACAGTAAGTCATTCATTCTGTCCGCCTCCATTGGCTGCAGGCTCGGCGGAGCGATCTGTCTCTGCGATGTCATGTGTGCTGATGCTGATGCAATCGCAAGCGGCGCCGACATCATCTGTCACTCTGCCACCTACACATCGTGTCCAAGGGGCTGCACAAGTCTGGGGTGTGCTGGGCACGATGGTGTTACCAGCCTCCATACATTCCCTATGAGGATCTCAGTGTAGATGCAGGCAGCACAGACTCCGGCTGTGTAAGCTCTGGTCTCCCAACCTGACTGCTCCTGTGGTCTCTTTGCCACCTCTGTACAGGCACAGCACTTCAGAAAGCAATCAGAGCCATGTGCCAGGCTGAGGGGTTTTGCTGGATGTTTTTTTTCCTCTGAAAAGAAAGATCCCAAAATTCCATTAAACTGCTTGACTTTCCATCACCTCTTCAATCCTCCCTATCCAGAACTGTTTCTGATGGGAGTGATGGTGACTGATGCCAACTCCTGTACTCTGGCATCAGTCTGTAACCCCAGCAAAGAAGAGAATAGAGGCTGATCCTCCTTATTAAAGCAAAAAACATACTGCCAAACCTGCACATACATAATTCTACATGGGGCTAATGTCATGGGTGCAATGGCTACATGTGTACGGCTCTTCCCCACTCTGATCCTAGTGTCATGGGTGCAATGGCTGCATGTGTACGGCTCTTCCCCACTCTGACCCGAGTGTCAGCAATAGTGGGATCCGATTCTCTCAGATGAGGATAGGGGCACACTGAGGAGAAGACGTAGAACAAAGTGTCTCAATCTTCTCCATTGTGTGAGTCCACAAAAATCGGACTGCAGTCAGATGTCATCTGAGTGCAGTCTGATGTATTCCACGCACCCATAGACTTGAATGGGTGAGTGTCTTCCAAAGTGAAATCGTCACATACTGTGATTTTTTTTGATTTTTTTTAAAGACAGATTCTGTTAGTGAAAAAAAATCGGTCATCAGCACTGCTCCATTGAATAACATTGGTCCGTGTGAGATGTAAACAGAGCATGAAAGGACAGTAATATGCGCATTTCTTACTGTATATAGCTTTTACAGATATCATTGGGCCTTGTTGAATCTTCATGGCAACTTTGTTACTGATACTGACAAAGTTGACAATTCTTTCTTCCCAGACAAAAACAAAGTGAGCAAACACCCTGCAGTAAATCAATAAATAGCAATAGTGGATGACATTAACATAGGGTACCTAGTTAACATTCTTATGCTCGGCCCTTGTTCACATTTACATCATTTAACATATGGTAAGGTATTAAAACAAGAGGTTAGGACCCTCCTGGATATGGTGGGATAGCCTTTATGTTTGTCTGATCAAAACAATGTTAACTAAGTACCCTATATTATTTTCATGCACTATTGCTATTTATTTACTGCAGGGTATTTGCTCACTTTGCTTTTATCTTAGGTTTTGTCTGTTTGGTGGTCAGTGTGAATATGCACCTGCACGCTGCATTCATACCAACTTATATTCCAGTTCATTTCTTTAAGGCTTTTTTTATACTTTCCATCCCACTCAAGCTATGAATCCCATAATAAGTACCAGTAAATGGATTTCTTTAGGCATCTAAACCACAATACAAATGAATCTTGCAATGGAAGTTTAGAATTGCATCATATCTTCTAACATCCCACCACTGGTTATGTCTGCCACAACCACTACCAAATCACTTACATTGAAAAAAGGAATGAGCTACCTTTTAATATTTACATTTGTGTTACTTCACTTTTATGTTTTTACACTTTTTTTTAATCTTTGCAACAAATTTAAACAGATTACCTTGGTTTCTGTAAAACGAACCAATGAAAACTCATGCATTTTAGCATAAGTTGGATTCCCTACAAATGAAAGGATACACAGATGTATTCACCTGTTGTTTAAAAAAAGTGTAATATATATATAATATATCTTTTATTCCATTTTTTTTTTACACCCTTTGCATCCACATTTTACATGAAAAGTTCTGTTTTTATTTTTCCATATGTAAGCCTTACTTGTGCTGATGATCCGGATACCCCAACCAATTGCTCGAAAGCCGCTCTGAGGCGCGGCAGGCAGGAGCTCTGAGCCCCTACTTGTGCGCACACAGAATGGTATACTATATGGACTCAATAGAAAGCCCATGAGCCTGTACACTAGTGTTAAGATAAATTGGGTATACTTTATGATTCATTAAAAAAAAAAAAACATTCTGCGAAGAAAAAAGTCAGCTCCTTTACACTTTAGGCTGGGCCTACACCGTGACTTTTTTCCACAACACCTATAGTGCAACCCAAGTTTGCTAGGTGTCTCTGCGTCATTGCAGTGCAATACAGGAATACAAGGGAATGGTGCCGCATTGTGACTTCGAAGGTAAAGCAACTGCAACAAGTTGCAAGAAATCGGACATGGTTAGACTTCTTGAGACTTGCCTGTCACAGGTGCAGTACCTTCAGGGTAACCTGATCCCATTCCCTTGTATTGCGCTGTCATGTAGCAGCGACACCTAGTGGACTTTGGTTGCACTACTGATGTCGCGGCCAATGTTGCCGCCTAGCCCCAGGCTTATCCAGACAAATGCTGCTGCTGCTGTATAAATGTTGAAGTGGCTGTGGCTTTGTTCTGCTGACCGAGGGGTCCTGGAGGGGTCCCACTGATCACATTGATGTACCAAGTGTTTTCCAGAATACGGAGGTTCTGTAGAAATATTTACCTGTAAATAGATCTACAATAACCCAGTATTATGATGATAGAGCACAGCATCCCCTTGGGCACTACAGCTCCGCTCCACCGCACTGGATGGAATTGTCCCCGATAGAAAGAGTTCAGAAAGTGAAGCATATCACGTGAGCCGTGTATGTAGTCATATCTCTGTGCATGGACTCTGCACGTGATTTCAGGTAGATCAGTCCTGGACAGATAAGTAAAGCGGCAGAAAAATTATCTTGGATTGTGGCGGAAAATGTAGCAACAGATTGCACTTTCATAGTGAACATTAACATGTTCTACATCAGCAATACAATTCCTAATCATGAGGTTTACATTCTGTCTGATGGTGGACTTTTCACCCGTCTTTCTACATTTCATCAATGTGAGAGAAAATATGAACAAGTTGTTATTCTGCTCAGTGGATTACTTTCCATAGAGAAGCAATTGTAGGTCTTGGTCCAGCTGTAATGTATATTTG
Source organism: Phyllobates terribilis (assembly GCF_046119375.1). Lineage (NCBI taxonomy): Eukaryota > Metazoa > Chordata > Amphibia > Anura > Dendrobatidae > Phyllobates > Phyllobates terribilis. Next base: position 411,554,892 of record NW_027362762.1, on the reverse strand, counting down.
GTAAATGGCGGTGCCATTAATCTTCTGTCCGAGGGCTTTATTCCTGATTTATCAGCTCCGTTATACCAAGCGACCAGAACGCTGACAGTCTGAACTAAGCAGCATCGGCAGTGTGGACTGAACATCAGACTCTCCATGATGAGGGGTGACAGCCGGAGAACACTGATCAGTGCAAATCAATAGCACTCAGATCAAGACCCTCATAGGAATGTGTAGAGACGAGCTTCTGGCCCACACTAGAGGTGCTGTGGGATCCAAGGAGCACAAAACCAAAACATATGTATATCTATATATATCTATCTATATCTGGTAAAAAGGAAAACGGGCATAAAAAGGAAATATGCTTTATAATTTTTATATATATATATATTTTTTTTATTTATTTTTTTTTTTAAAGCATATCTCCTTTTTACCAGTTCTCTTAATCAAATGAAGATGGGAATTCCCAGTAACAGTGAACAATTTTTTTTTACATAAGATGCAATGACCATAACTATTCTTCCATACATAAATCAGTATTTCTAAGGATCTTTTCTCTTACAGGCCCTACCACCCAAGGTCCATGTGCACACGTATCAGGTAAATGCCATGATAAATCTACAGGTGATATATCAAATATATGTGTATATTGCATGTAAGAATAGGTATAGATGTAAATTCATCTTTCACTTGCTCAGTCAAGTGTATCTTTTCCATTACCTAGCAGAGCAGTCACCTATAGAAAGTGACACGTGCTACCTGACAATACTGACTTGGCTAATCTTCCATTTAGTAGACAAAAAAATCTAATCAGGCAGGACTTGCCCTTAGGCTGTGTGCCCATGATGCGTTTTTCAAGCGTTTTTGCTGCGGAATTTGCGCAGCGTAAACGCTTGGGAAACGCTTAGTAATCCTTCCCCCATGGTCCCCAATGTCAATCCGCAATTTCAATGCCCATGCTGCGGAATTTTCCGCAGCGTTTTTGATGTGCGGAAAATTCCGCAGCATGTCCATTATTTGTGCGTTTACGCATGCGGAATTGCCTTCTTCAATGCATTAGAAAAACGCAGGCAATTCCACATGTGCAAAACGCTTCAAAAACGCGCGAAAAACGGGTGTCAAATTCCGCACGCGTTTTTCCGGGCAAGGAGATGCAGAAATGAAGCGGAAATTTTCCGCTTCATTTCTGCATCGTGGGCACATAGCCTTAACATTCTTCTATATATGTGTATGGTGGTCCATACTACACACTGTGCAGAAAAGTAGGCTTCTTCTATTACTCTAGTGTGCGGTTTTAGTGTGTGCATTTTGTCACTCGGTCACCCAGAGTTCAAAGAAATGCACAGTCCCCGCACCCTACTCTCTGTGTCTGCCCCTTCCCTGAATTCAGGATTGGTAAATTATGATTTGCTATTAATGTTTTCTCTTTGATGCCTTATGTTGTGTTTCTTATTGAATAGTTATCTCTCTTGTTCTTCTGACAGAAAGGTGCACCACAAAATGTCTTCCATCTCACAACTGAAGGAAATCCTCCGCAGGGCAGATGCCGTTTGCTTTGATGTGGATAGTACGGTTATAAAAGAAGAGGGTATAGATGAACTGGCGAAGTTCTGCGGTGTGGGAGATGCCGTGGCAGAAATGTAAGTGGATATGTAACCACAGACAGTCTGATTTGTGAGTGTCTGATCCGTAGCTAAGGTCAGCCATAAGTGGAAAGTCTCCGACTGCTGCATGTGCTATTAAAGGGGTTGACTGATTTCATTAAAAAAAATTGCCCCGTAGGCTGGATGTGATTTACTGGCGTCCCAGAGCCTCCTCTCTACTATAAGAAGTGCTGAAGCTGAAGCGCCCTGCTGAGCACCGTGCCTCTCTGTCTAGGATCATCCGTGTCTAACCAGTCCATGAGCCCGCACACTGCGGCTAACCAGTCCATGAGCCCGCACACTGCGGCTAACCAGTCCATGAGCCCGCACACTGCGGCTAACCAGTCCATGAGCCCATCACTGCTTGCTCCGTTCTGCAGTGTGCGGCTAACCAGTCCATGAGCCCGCACACTGCGGCTAACCAGTCCATGAGCCAGTCACTGCTTGCTCCGTTCTCCAAAGATTGCAGTGCAGACACAAATAGACATAGCACTCAGCTAAGTTCTTCTTCCCCTTCATTTTGGTGGTCAGAGGGGGTCACAACCCGCTTATTCTCTCCATGCCTATAAATGCTGCTGTCAGTGATTTTCCATCGCAGCTTACCTAGAATTACAGTTACTCGATTCTCCTTTTTCCCCTGAGACCATTGCTTGTCACACAATAGCTGGGGCAGACTGCCAGGAACTCTGCAGCATTAGCCTAGACAGCAGATCATGTGAGGGACGCAGTGGATGCCATGTGGACATTCCCTTTTCACTTCTCACGATACCAAAAAAATTTCAACATTTACAGAATGAAGTGACATCTGGCATTACCTTACTGCATTATTTTTAACATTCAGATTACCCGCTGACAGCGAGCAATGGTGGTCAGGGATCAGCAGATCTATGCATTGTAATCTTTATAGACAACACTGCCACAGCACAGAATAAGGAAGCGTTTTATTAGAGGAACACTTCACCTTCCTGGATTACTACATATTTCCTTTATATAATAATTTGTGTTTGATCAATTTTTTTTTCCTACTGTTTTTCTTTTTTTCCATTATTAATGTTATTAAGGCTTGCTTTTGTTAAAGTAGTATACTCATTACTCACCCTTGCCTGTTTCCGCAATACCTCTCTGCTGCTGTTCACCATCTTTCTTTTTATGACAGGCTGCAGTGACTTCATGACCGCTGCACCAATCGTTGAGCATGGCAGTGATACCAATATAGTCAGCTGAGAATGCTGAGCTTAGTGATTGGCTTCTGTGGGCATGTGCATTGTAGTCATGACCTCAGTACTACAGCTTGTCACCAAAGATGGGGAACAGTGGCAGAGGCGTCACTTGGTCAGAGGCGGGTGAGGAATGTTCAGTGCCCTATTTTCAACAGGAGGAACCCCTTTAAAGGGAACCTGCCATCTGGCCAACTGTGTATTTCCCTTATGGAGAAAATTTTACTAATTCTACTAATCAAATGAATGGACGGCCATTTAAGAGTAAAACCTGTCAAGTGATTTCTGCTGCCAGAACTACACTCATCATCTATTAGAGCCAGAATGCACAATGGCAGCCAGATGTATGTTTCTATGAAACAGCAGACTAAATATACTTTAAGGTCTGTCCCATAATTCCAGACGTGTCCGTTACCTGCAGCGGCGCTGGGAGAAGTCGGCCGGGGGCCACGTCAGACTATTCTCGGCTCTGGCTATGGTTCCCGGTCAGACCTTCTCTGAAACGCCATAGTGATATATTCTATATACTACATATGTACATAGCCTTTGGTACTTGGAATAGCTTGTAGCATCTGTTTTTTGGCAATGACTTAAGTTTTTCTTTTTGCTTAGGACTCGTAAAGCAATGGGAGGATCTCTGACCTTCAAGGCTGCTCTGACTGAGAGACTTTTACTAATTCGTCCATCACGGGAACAAGTACAGGCTTTGATAACCGAACACCCTCCAAGGCTAACCGAGGGGATAAAGTAAGTTCTCTTTTTGGGCAAGGTCCATCTAAGTACACAGGGAGTTAGAAACAGGTGGGATTATGAAAAGCTTGGTACTGTGAAATAATGGGATTTTGCCAGAAAAGGCTGGTGACTGCTGGCTCAGTGATCAAATCTCATTCTGAAATGGAAGCTGTACAATTCTTGGTGGTGATCGTCTACTTTGTTGAAGTGTCTTGTGTGTATATAAATTATGCTCTGACAGTCCTCAGAGGCGAATTTTAATTTCTCTATTAATAAGGAAATCTTAGGATAAAAATGTGCACACAATCACACAGCAGAAATGTGGAACTCTGGAGAGAAAAGCCAGGAAACTGAAATACTATACAATGATTTACTGCAAACCAGCTCCCCCCCCCCTATTTTACTTTATAGAGTCTCCACCATGTTTAATCAACATTGTATACTGAACCCATAAATAATTGAGAAAATACGGTTTCACTACAGTCAGGCCGGCGTACTCCCCAGGTCAGCCGTCAGAAGGGGTCATTTCTGACATTCAACATGGTGTCAGTAGAGAAAATGAAAAGCATGGTGCAATATTAATACCTTGCAGTTTTATTTCTTACTCTGGGTTCACATCTGTTTCGTAGAGGCAGAACAACAAAATTACTAGTAGTACATCAGATGATGGAAATCAGTGACACCCAGTGAACCCCTTTGGCAGTAATGGGGTCTGTGAGGTTTTCATCATGGTGTCACCATGCTCCCTTGCATGTCCAGTATTTCTGCTGGAATCTGAAATGGATGTTTGAATGACATCCACCTAATGTGTATGGCAGACTTAAAGGAAACCTGTCAGCAGGATTTAGCCCTATAAATTAAAGCAGTGGTCCCCAACCTTTTTTGCACCAGGGACCGGCTTCAAGGAAGACCATTTTTCCATGGCCCGGCAGGGTGGGGGTAGGGAAGGGGAGGGGCTTTTGTCATATGAGGGTGGGGTTATGGAGGGATTTGGAGTTTATTGCATACTTATCATACAGCCTAGACCAGGTCCCCGCCAGGAGCCCCACATAACGTGCTGTACCGGGAGCTGCATCACTGAGGCCCCGTCCCGCCCTGCAGCAGGATGGGGCAGGTGTGTCTTGAGAGCTGCTGTTCAGCTGCATTCACTTCATCCTGCTTCAGGACCTGTGGTGACATCAGTCATGTGACCTTGATGTCATCACAGGTCCTCTATTGGTCTACCCTGCGGGAGTCTAGAACAGCGGGCAGCATCAACTCCACATTGTGCTCTGAACTGGCGCCGCGGACCGGCAAAACCCCCCAACGGCCAGGTTCTGATCCGCGGACCGGTGGTTGGGGACCCCTGAACTAAAGGCATGGCCATAATGACGCTGTGATGCTGATGAATCTGATACCTGATGTGAAGGGATCCGCTCAGTGGCTGCTAAATACTCACCTTATGAAGTTTTTGGAAAATAATGGCTTGTGTGCTTCGGGGTGGGACATGGGGGCAGGGTCTTCTTCTCGTTCTCAGCCCCCCCAACCAGCCTCCTCTGCTTCTCGTACAGGTCACTGATTATTCAGTGACCTGCCTCCTTTTTAAAATTCAGCGTCGCTGCCATCATTGTGGGGGCGGCGCATGCGCAGTGTGAGTCTGCGTCCTGTGTGCAGGACTTCAATAAAATGGCGCCGGAGGCAGCCCATGCGCAGATCAATATATCAGCTCAGTTCAGAGCCGAAATCTCTATCTGCACATGTGCCGCCTCCGGCGCCATTTTATTGAAGTCCTGCACATAGGACGCCTTCTCCCACAGTGCATGCGTCGCCCACACAACGATGGCAGCGAAGCTGAACTTTAAAAATGAGTATATGATGAGGAATAAATCACGGCACTACTGGTTGGCGCTCAAGTAGGGTCCAAAACCAGTTAAATATATGAAAAAACTTGGCACTCAAAATGAACGTATTTCTTGATTATAATTGCATTGTTTACTTTCACACATATTACAAATTTAAACTATGCTTTGAGTCAGGAGAAACAAATGGATTGTTTTAAAAAAATAAAGTACAAATACAATTACAATAAAAATACTAAAATCAGTAAACGTGAGGATACCAAGACATTATGGCTTATTCATGGGAAAATCACAAAAATAAATGGGTTTCACATCCTGCTGCACATGCACCTTGTTTGCTGCGTTTTTGCACTTACCTCATTGCTTACTGTACTAAAAAAATGCTGCAAAATCGCTGAAAGAATTGACATTCTGCAGCTTTCAAAATCACAGCAGTTTTCCAACTTATTCAGGAAAAAAAAACAGATTTCTGAAATATCAGCGCTTTTGCTGGTACTGTAAAAAGCAGCTGTTAATTTGCATAAAAAGCAGCAAAAAAAACCCCACAATAATGCAACGTGTGAACATTGCAAATTATAGGTAAAACCCCTCTAAGGCTATCTGTACCAAATTAATGAAGCCAAGGAGCATTATACTCGTATATACTAGGAACCTGACGATCAGCCAATTCTAGATGGACATACTCAAAGAAATTAATTTTCTGGCTCACGTCTCAGGTCTTGCTCCGCATACTCCAAAATATAGTACTCGCACCAAATGCATAATCTATAATATATTTGTTTTGCAGGGACTTGGTTCACAGGCTGCACCAGCGAAGTGTACAGGTTTTCCTCATATCTGGAGGATTTCGGAGCATTGTGGAACATGTAGCCGCAGAGCTGGACATACCACTAACTAATGTGTATGCGAACAGGCTCAAGTTTTATTTCAATGGTAAGTCGCGTGGCGATTTCAAGGAAAGCATTCCGTTTGGTCGGCTTCAGACAAGTTCTCCTTGTTATCTGATTCATTTTAACTACGGATTTTGCGTTGCATTCCTAAAATGAAAAATAAGAATGTACTGTAAGCAATAGTGTATGGATTGTTTACAGAAACGGAATATTTCTTCATGGATTTCGTCCCTTTAATTAAAGAATCACATTCTCCATGTAAAATTAGGACTGCAAAATATGTAACAACTAGAGTAGAGCAGATCATCCCTACAGCACTTTCTATCACATCAAAGAATAACACCCTAATATACATGATGCTCCCCATTACAGGTCAATATGATCCATCAAGTTGGTGTACGTCGCGTGCTGGATCGGCAGTGCGTTGTGCCACCTGCTATAACCCGTAACCCTATCTTGTCTGTGTTTTTAAGGTGAATATGCTGGATTTGATGAGACACAGCTCACAGCAGAATCTGGTGGGAAAGGGAAAGTGATTGGCTTACTAAAGGAGAAGTATGGCTTTAAGAATGTAATAATGATTGGTGATGGAGCCACTGATATGGAAGCCAGTCCGCCAGCTGTAAGTATTACTTCATAGCAGGGTTCTGGTTCTAAACTGTAGGAAAGACATAACTGATTCTATACATTGGAAAAAGACATAACCCACACATCACATTACAAAGCTGTGATCTTCCTTCCGGATTCCACTTTCATCCCGCTTTTACAGAACATCAAAAAGTCCAAGAGACCAGATATTCACATAAGACTTTACTTGTATTTATTTTATCTGGCTGACAAAAAAATATTAAACCATATCTCCCATACACAGTAGATGTCTGTCAGCGGAATTTGTTGGCCGCCGCTTCTGTGTTCTCTAAGTCGCTGCCAGTTATGTCTTAAATGCAGTATGTCAGCAGTTTTTGCTATGTAATCCAACAGCAGCATTATGTAGGGATAAAGACCCCGATTCCAATGATGTATCACTTAGTCACAGTTTTCTCTGTTGCAGAGCTCAAATGCTGAGCCTTGTGTAATCCCCCCCACACACAGATTTTTGTCAGTACATAGAAATCTGCCAGTCAGTGGTGGAGGTGTGGTTGGACCAGGAGACTTGAGGCAGCTGACAATCTCCTGCTGATAAAACACTATTGAAACAGCAAAACACAGTCTAGTAAGTAATACATTGCTGGAATCAGGGTTTCTGCCCCTGCATCATGGCGCTCTTAGATTACATAGCAAAATCCTGCTGACCGATTCCCTTTAACTACCCCGACATTGCCGAATCCTTAACTTAAATCAATTTTCTGGGGCTCCCATACACATTAAACTGTCGGCCGAAGGTGTCGTTATCGGCGGGATTGGCTGACATTAGTCTGTGTATGGGGGATTTTAGAGTGACATTTTGGCTATGTTGGCCTTTATCAAGCATAGCAATTCTTGATAAAGGACTATATGGCGGTAGTGATAATTTCTTGTGTCTTATCAACTGAATAGAAGGTTAAAGCAAGTTTGCATGAAGTAACACTAATGGTGCATGGGACCTTTTTCTATATACATGTGAGTAGACCCCTTCTTTACACACACAAAATCAAAAAGAAAACCATATAAGCCACCAACGGACTTCAAAAGAGCTGTGACTCTGAGTATATGACAGCAAGGCTCTCAGGTATATGTGATGTAAAGGTGGAGCCCTAATATTCAAGCCACGGCAAAAACGCGTTGGGCAAAACATATTTGCTCTGTTTGCCCAGGTTAGTGTAGATCGCCGTGTTTTCGAAATTGATTTCTCTCCATTTCCCAGCCCTATTATGGTAACAAATCTGCTAGAGAGCAGCTCCTCTATGAAAATTATATAAGGAAAGTGCCATGTGAGCAGTTTCCCAAGTGTAAGTTTATCATTGATTCACCTTTAAACTTGACTCGGTCAGCGAATTTCTTTGGAATTTCTAACCTACACATCCAGTGACGCTTCAACCCACTTAGATGTATTGTACTGTAGAATAATGGTTTGATTAGTCATATTCCCACATACATACATTTATTACCTGGTTTCCATTTTAGGATGGATTCATTGGATTTGGAGGAAATGTCATCAGACAACAAGTGAAGGAAAAAGCCAAATGGTACATTACAGACTTCGAGGAACTCCTCAGGGAACTGGACGGGGACAGCATCAAAATGAACCACAATGAAATAATTGACTAACGGCGCGCTCCCACGGCAGATTTTGTAGAAACAAAGCAGCATTTGTTACATTGTTGTTTTCATTGCACAACCCTTCATAAGAATGAAGGGTTAGTAGATATTTTATTGTACTTTAATGTACCTTTGCTGTACATTTCGGTAGAAATATTGATTATTTAACTTTTAGAATTTTTATAAATTGCTAGTCTTTGGCAGAAAGACTAACCGGTATCTCTTTTCCAGATTTTTTTTTTTTCCGATTATTTTATTTTTACAATGGTGCAGAGCTAGTGTATGTATTGCATTGTTATCTCAAATGGTTTCACAGGGTGGAAATACCTGTATACATTTATTGGCATCTACAGTTGTGGCCAAACGTTTTGAGACTGACACAAATTTTAGTTTTCAGAGAGTTTGCTGCTTCATTGTTCTTAGATCTTTTAGTCGGATGTTTTTATGATCACTGAAGTGCAATTAAAGATTTGGTAAGTTTTTAGTGTTGACCCGAACATGTTTAAAAACTTCTGCAATTCACCCTGGCATACTGGATATCTGCTTCTGGGTGACATCCTGACTGATGACAACCCATTCTCTAATCAGTGCTAGGAGTTATCGCTATTTCTGTGGTTTTTGTTCACTTGCTTTGGGGATTGACCACAGGTTCTCAATAGGATTGACGTTATAATTTGTTCAATGATCCATTTGGTTAATCACTTTTGCTTCATCATGCTGGACAAAGCATTGGTCATCATGAAATTGCTCCTGGATTGTTGGGAGAAGTTGCTCTTGAAGACATGTGGATCCCATTCTTTATTTATGGCCGTGTTCTTAGATGAAATTGTGATTCAGCCCACTCCCATGGATGAAAAGCAGCCACACACATGGATGGTCTCTGGATACCTTAGGAGTATGTGCATGCGTTAAGTGTTTTCTGCAGAAATGTTTGCATGTCTTGACAAGAAAAACGCAGCGTAAAATAAGTGTATCTTTTATATGCGTTTTTGTTGCAGACTTTTTCTTCACTCATTAATATGGGTGAAATGTGCAGCCAAAAACACGGAAAGAATTGACATGCTGCAAATTTGGATCTGGGACTTGGAAATCCTTCAGGGTTTTTTTTTTTTACAAAACGGCGCAGAAAAAAACGTGACAAAACGTGTGCACAGTGTTGGCATGACACAGAACTACTGGTAGAGCTCACCTTTTCTACATTGTACAATCATTCCAGATGTCCCAAACAGTCTGAAGGAGGCTTCATCAGAAAAAATAACTTTAGATCAGACCTCTGTAGTACAATCCCTGTACTTCCTGCAAGGTTGTGTTCTCTGATAAGTAAAGAGAGGAGAGAACAAGGCGCAATGGGTGACTCAGTATTGCAATTGTTAGAGGGGTGTGGGGATGGCTACTAACCTTGTGAAGTTGTGCACCTCTGCACAACCCCAGTGTAAAGCTCCACAAACTCCGCTCTGTTGGTGGCTGTCATGTAATTCCAGCAGCGTTCACAGATCATGATCTCTCGGTGGTGGATCACGTGGTCAAGTTAGTAGCATGTAACGCCGAGATGGACGCCCAGCTTCACCAACACCCCCGGCAGCGTTCCGGAGGGGTTAGGGCAGCGCAGCTTGGAAAACCAGGGTAGTAATTCTAATTAAATTGCTCCCACAGGTGAAAGAACAATAGATTAAAGGCAGCTCTACCGCACCCCAACAGGGGAAAAGGGACAATCAGTGAATATGAATAGCGGTACCAGAGCGCCAATAACAGGGCAAAAATATTAAAAGGACTGATTTATTAATACACACAACGCGTTTCGGTGGACACAGCCACCTTCATCAGGTGTCACCTGATGAAGGTGGCTATGTCCACCGAAACGCGTTGTGTGTATATTAATAAATCAGTCCTTTTAATATTTTTGCCCTGTTATTGGCGCTCTGGTACCGCTATTCATATTCACTGATGTTCTCTGATAAAGCCTTCTTCAGACTTGATTTGGCACAGAAGATGATATCCAGCATGCCAGGGCGAATTGCAGACATCTTGAAAAATAAGTGTCGGCACTATAAATATTGAGTCTTGACGTATCTGTCAATAAAAGAATAAAAGTTATGAAATGTTTGTAATAGTACTTCAGTAATAATAGACACATGTAACTAAAAGATGATAAAACGCTGAAGCAGTAAACTGTGTAAAAATAAAAATTTGTCAGGCTCAAAACTTTTAGCCGCGATTTCAATAATGAACGATTGCTGTTGACAAGCCTTGTGGATGCCAGGCTATGTTCACATCACATTCAGTCCTACGTCTCTCTAAGGGCTCTTTCACACGTCAGTGTGTCCGGTACGTACTGGAGACACTGACACACATAGACCCATTCAAATCTATGGGTCTGTGCACATGTCAGTGTGCTCCACGCATAGACATGTCCATTTTTTACGCCCTGCACGGTCCACAAAATGTCTCACACTGAACACACACAGATGACATCCTTGTGTCATCAGTGTGACATGTACCTGCACCTGGGAATCAGTTAGTGCTGCTCCCAACGGCCGGGTGCTGAACACTGCCCGCATCATTGTACCTTGCTCGCGCTGTGATCAGCACGAGCAAGATACAATGTTGGGAGTAGTAGTGTCTGCTCCCACAGTGTCCCTGTGTAAAAAGTAAGAATAAAATAATAAAATCCTTATACTCAACTGTCCGGAGATGTCCCCCGCTGTAATCTTCTGATGCCAAGGATTCGGGGAGAATGAGCCACGCCAGTGAGTGGGTCCCGGAGGGGTGTTGAGCTCTGGAGTGGTGTCCTGTCACTCAGTGAGCTCTGCGCAGCTCCGGGCCCTGCTCACTGGAGCGACTCATTCTCCCCGGCTCCTCAGCGTCAGCAGTCGTGGAATTACAGCGGGGGACATCTCTGGACAGGTGAGTATAAGGATTTTATTATTTTATTCTTACACAGGGACACTGCGGGAGCCGACACGACTACTCCTAACATTGTCCCTTGCTTGTGCTGATCACAGCACGTGCAAGGAACAATGATGAGGGCAGTGTTCAGCACCCGGCGCTTGGGAACAGTGCTAACTGTAGCGCTGATTCCCAGGCACCGGGTATGTGTGATCCTGATGCGGCACACAGGCAGTACATGATTGCCACATGTCTGACACACACGGGAAACAGATCTCAGATACCGGTTTCTCTAGTACCGGAAATATACGGACATGTGAAACCTCCCTAAGGCTAAGTTCCCACAAGTATTGCTTTATTGAGGTTGCAGATTTTCTGCATTTATTAGCTAACATAAGTTACTTGTGGTTTTTTTTTTCATTGCGTTTTTGAGTGCGGTTTTTTTACATGCAATTTTAATCGGGAATTTCTAGCTGCAGTTTTTGTCTCCTTTTCGCGTGTCATGTTTTAAATAAAACTGCTTTGTTTTGGATACTTCCCGTTACTTGGCTTTGATGAAACTTTATCAAGGCTTGTGCAGTTTACATATGCTTTTTAGTGTGTTTATGCTGTGGAAACCCACTGAAATTTCATACATTAGATATAAAAATTCTACACACCCCTCTTAAGCGAGGTTTTTGTCATGTAAAAAAGTCACCCATAATCTGTACAAAGCCACTGAGAAACCAACTGAAATAATTTTGAGGGGAGAAATAACAAAACTAAAATAATGTGGTGGCATAAGCGTGAACACCCTGTTATATTAGGGATGCGGTTGTGTGCAAAATTACTCATTTAAACTCATGTTAAATAGTAGTCAGTACACAGCTTCCATTATTTACAGTAATTTTGATTAACCCTATATAAAGTTCAGCTGTTCTAATAGGATTTTCCTTACATTTTCTAAAGTTGTATTTTACAGCGAAAGCCATGGTCTGTAAACAGCTTGAAACACAGCAAAGGGATCTCTTTGTTGAAAGTGGTCAGTCAGGAGAAGGGTACAAATTTTTTTTTTTTTTTTTTTTTTTTTTTTTTTTTTTTTTTTTTTTTACACATTAGATATGCCATGGAACACTGAAGAAGGTCATCAAGAAGAAACGTTCCAAATAAGTCAAATTTGCAACTAAACTTTTAGTTTTCTGATAAAAAGCTGAAGTTGAAATCAACAAAAGAATGGCTTTGCCATTAGATCAAGGTTTTGGAACTGCCTAGACCTGAATCCAAATTAAATGCTGTGGGTTATCCTGAAAATGACTGTAGACAGGAGATGCCCTTACAATCTGACAGATTTAGAGAATTACTGTAAGGAAGAGTAGGCAACAACTGCAAATTCTAGATCTGATAGACTCCTACCCAAGAAGACTGAATGCTGTCATAAATTCAACGGGTACAGCAATAAAGTATTATTTTAAGGGATTGCATATTTATGCAACCACATTATTTTAATTATTTACCCCCCCCCCTCCCGAAAATGATTTCAGTTTATTTTTCAACTGAATTGTGCAGATTATGGATGACATGCAAAGTGGAAAAAGTTCTGAAATGATTCTTCTTGGATTGATTTTGTTTTACATAACAAAAGCCTTCCATTTTAACAGGGGTACGTAGACTCTCTATATCCACTGTTTTCCTCATCTCGTTCAACTTTGAAGGAAATCTGCAAAACTTGAAATGTTGCAAATTTCAAAAATGCAAGTCCACTTACGCAGTGTTGAAAAAAAATCTGAATCCCATTCACTTTGCTAGAACTGTAAGGCGCTGTGTTTTTTGCACAGTGGAAGTACTTCATGTTAAAAAACGTACAAGTACTCATCGTGGAAACTTAGCCCAAGTCATACTCAATGAGATCCATGCATGTGATATCTGGATTGCTGTACGCTAGTGCTGGATTCCCCTGCACAGGAGAAATGTGACATGTGAACAGCAGCCCAGATCTCTGCGTCCTACACCTGAATTTTCTGTATGAAGGTGGATGATGTAAAGTGCCAATATCTTACATTATTCAACCTATTAAAAAAAATGGTTAGTGGAAATGTGTATTTCCATGGTGAGTAAATGATTGTTGCTAAATGTTGGAAATCTATGCAATTTAGTCAGAAAGCAAGCTGATTGATCAGGACTTTTTTTTGTTTCATACAATGGTAGTATTTTCTTTTCTGTATCTATTGAACATGTACACACAGTAATATTATGACTGGATCATATTGCATAGTATTACTATGCGCAAAACATTCCATCAAGCAAGAATTTCTAATACAATGACAATGTTATTTGTTATAATCAGAACACGCAGATGGTTTCTATTATGGCGGATGATTGTGATTCACTTATGATGTTAGTGGACAAACATTAAGATATTGAGTAAATATCACATGGTTGGTCGGTTCATCTTACCATTTAACATTGTCCATTTTTTCATGTTAAATCTAATTATGATGCATTCCCTTATCCATTAGCATTATTTTACATAAAGGGTACATTCACAAGTCAAATTATAATCCAGAAATCCCCTGCATTTCCATGCGGATGGTGTGAACATACCCCAAGTTGATATGCTTTGAAGCAGCTGTGCTGTTAGACCAATGTATTCTGATTTCTCTAGTTTATTAAATACTGTTTATTAACATTCATATAGACTCTGTCACTATTTTATGTATTATGTAACAGGACTTATACCAGGATTGCTGTTTCTAAGTAGAGATGGGCATGCGGCAGCAGAAATACCCAAATCAATAACAGCATCAAATTTATAGCATATCACTAAAAAATACCATACTGTGACCTCATGCAGACGTCCATTTCAAGTTCTATCTGTGTAACTCATAGAACATGCACCCATTGTAGTCTATGAGGCTGTTCACAAATACATTTTTTTTTTTTTTTTGAGGACCGTGTTAAAAAATAAAATAAATGGGACATGTCTGTTTTTCATCTGATTTACGGATCAAAATCACCCATACAAGTCTATTGGTCTTTGAAAATAAAGGACAGCACAAAATAAAATGACATCCCTATGCAATCAATGTGCTGATTGTGCCATCAACATATTTATCAAACATTCATTGTTCAAAGACCCTGTGCTAAGATAACAGTACAATAAACAGCAAGAGCTGATATAAGATGTAAATAACAATAATAATTCATCAATTAAAAATTCTCAACTCAACCTACAAGAGAAGTCAACATTCAGACTTATGACAAAAGTCCATATTTCTTGTCCCACCTGAAGAGAGAAACGCATGAATTCTAAAGTCAACATAAAAATAATAGTGTATTTCTCCTGGCCTACTTAATTTAGACATCTGGATAATTAAGATTAAAAGCTGTGTCATCACAATAAGGAATCAGCATTCACCAGGCACTGGTATGCAGAACTGGCAGCAGCTAATGGGGACCCAGCTATGCTCATTAATTATTTATTATTATTATTATTTATTTAAGTGTGAACAGAATGGGTCTTCACAGAAGAATTATGGCAAAAAGCCATACTTTTGACATGGAAACAAAGGGCAAGTAAGGGCAAGATTATAATGAGGGCAATCTGGGCTACCGCCCAGGGCTCCAGGGATCCCATGGCCAGATTGCCCTCATTATAATATGTGGGCGTCAATGCGGCACATACCGGCAGGTAGAGGCGGGGGGGGGCCCCGAACCGCTCCCCCAGCAGCTGCACACGGCCGCTGCTTCTTCTTCGGCCGGGCCAGCACTGCACCTGTCAACTTTCCTGTGTGCTGACCCGGCCGCGTCACAGCTAGGAGACACGAACCTGTGCCCGGCCGTGTCTGCTAGCATGACGTCACGCAGTGTGCGCCCTGCACTGCGGCACTGGAGAGGAGCCGGACGACTGGAGCTGGGGGATGGTGAGTGTGTGATCGAGTGTGTGTGTGTGTGCAGTCAGATATTGTGTGATGTCTGTTTATATGTATTTTTGTGTTTCAAATGTGTTTATGCGTGTATGTATATGTCTGTATATGTTTGTGTGTGCTTGACTGCGTGTGGCCTCCTGCTGTCTCTGGGGGTTGCTGTGTGGCCTCCCGCTGTATCTGGGGGGCACTATGCGGCCTCCCGCTGTGTATAAATGGCTACGTGCGGCCTCCTGCTGTATCTGGGGGGCGCCGTGCGGCCTCCCGCTGTGTATAGATGGCTATGTGCGGCCTACCGCTGTGTATAGATGGCTACGTGCGGCCTCCCGCTGTGTATAGATGGCTACGTGCGGCCTCCCGCTGTGTATAGATGGCTACGTGCGGCCTCCCGCTGTGTATAGATGGCTACGTGCGGCCTCCCGCTGTGTATAGATGGCTACGTGCGGCCTCCCGCTGTGTATAGATGGCTACGTGCGGCCTCCCGCTGTGTATAGATGGCTACGTGCGGCCTCCCGCTGTGTATAGATGGCTACGTGCGGCCTCCCGCTGTGTATAAATGGCTACGTGCGGCCTCCCACTGTGTATAAATGGCTACGTGCGGCCTCCCACTGTGTATAGATGGCTACATGCAGCCTTCCGCTGTGTATAGATGGCTACGTGTGGCCTCCCGCTGTGTATAGATGGCTACGTGCGGCCTCCCGCTGTGTATAGATGGCTACGTGCGGCCTCCCACTGTGTATAGGAGGATTGTGGCAGCTCATATTGTGTGTAGGGTCTCATACTGTATATAGGGGTATGTCAGCATACTTAATTGTGCTCAATATTAAGTCATACAATTAATGTAAAAAAATTATAATTAATATATTAATATTGTGCCAAATTAATTTCACGTGAACTATCACATGATCTATCACAGGGGATCATGTGACATGTCATGAGATACATCAGGTGTATGTGTGGGGGGGCCTGCGCCTTCTAAGCTGCCCGCGGTCCTTGCTACTCTTAATCCACCCCTGAACTATGCATAAAAACTTATGAACTGGGTTGCAGATTAATGGCAGCGGGTGCTCTGAACTGATGGGTAAAAATGTTAAATACATGGTTGCTACAGAAGGTAGTTTGTTCACTGGAGGGATGATGAGCAATACAATGAGTGTCTGCAGGCAACAATGAAGAATGGTGACATGAAGAGAGGCAGCTTCTGTTTTGGTAAACTTCGTGGCCTCAATCAGTGGCATAACTATAGGGGTCTTAGTTGTGACCTGACCCTATGATCCCGGGAGAACACAGGGCATCAGGACACTTAATCTATGTACACTTAAATGGGGCTGACTACAAGATGATCCACAGCTGCTGATCGGGATGTCCCTATACAAAGACAGACATTGAAGGAGATACAACATGAAATCAGCAATGTAGATCTTTAAGGGCTCATTTAGACATCAGTGATTTTTCTCGATTAAAAAAAACGGTCCAAATTTCATATAATGTTTTTGATCAGAGTGAGTCTCAGACTTTGTTTCGAGTTTCATAAGATGGACAAAGAAAACAAAAAGAGGTTACTCAAGCCTCTTATATCAAGCAGTCTGCGGCACCTGAGTGCTGTACTTTTTTTTTTTCACTGATCCATACACTTTTATTGGCAATTTCAGATCAATATCAGACAAGTTTCTGTACTTTTGTGTGGACCACTACCCCATAGGCTATTATAGGTATGACTGCTATCCTTGAAAAAAAATGGATAGCACTCATATGAGAAAAGCTGATGTCTGAATGAGCCCTTATTCTAAGCATCAACAGGGTGTTCTAGAAGTCACAACCCCACTGCTCAGGTCATGGAATCTTCTAATGAAATGGAATTAATATTAATGAATATGTTACAGAATTACAATGCATCGGTAAAAAGAGAATGCTATACTGTGTCTCGATATGGAATTCAATTTTTTTGTGTGTGCACCCATAGGTTTGAATGGGTGAGTCTCATCCGATTTCCAGAAGAAACTAGTGTATGCTGTGATTTTTTTCATGCAGATTCGGTCAGTGAAAAAAAAAAATCACTCTTCTGCACTGCCCCATTGACTAACATTGGTCCAAGTGCTGTTTGTTGTTTTCATGGATAGCAATTAGATGGAAAATACAATTGTGTGAACCTACCATAAGGGTGAATTCATACAAAGCAGATTTTGTTGCAGAAATTTCTGTGATTGTCTTATTCATCTAAATGTGGATTACAGAAATCCATATCTTTACCACAGAAACAATTCCATTCAGATGAATAGAACTGACTCAGTCAAACTCAAGAAATCAACCACAAAAATGTATGCAACAAATGTGCCACATGTGAATATGTTCTTTAGATGGAGAAATTGTGCAGCTGACTCAGGACTCAGGCAATAAGAGCGATTCCTCGCCCTGTCCTAGTGATCGTGTGATCGCCGGGTGTCAGGATGGAGCAGGGGCTGCCGGGTCTGATCCACATCAGCTATGGAGGTGCCAACAGGAGGCGGAATTTGCCCTATGTGGCTTATATGGCTGCTCCAGTTACTGAGCAAATCAGCAAGAACAAGATGTGTTAATGTTTCCTGACTTATTCTACCACCTTATGGGGGCACAATGTGTGAAATATGTAAAAAATAAGGGATCCAGATTGATGAACAGGTTGATGATGAGACTAAGGTTTTTTATTCACAACGCGTTTCAATTATGCATTTATCAATTGAAAAAAAACAAATGTGCAAAACATGACAACCGATGGGTTTTTAAAGGTCCAAAATGGATTCCATTTGCATAGGGAACACCTACAGGAGCACTTAAATCAATCAATGTGGAAAATGGGAAGGGCGGGAAGTCCAACTGGCAATTTCAAATTGATTAAAGTTAGAGGAAAAAAAACAGGGAGACCATACGTATTGATGATCAAATGTAATGAGATAAGAACCCATGATGGGCCAGTGAATAGAAGCCATAAAGGGAATATTTAGCGGAGGAGCCACCTGGGCAGATGAGGGAAAGGGGACAGAAGAAAGAAGAGAACTGTATATAGAAATGATAACACATCAATAAAAGGACAAATTGTTGAGAAGAAATGATTGGAGTGTAGGAGAAATGGTCACAGGTGAGCGTAACCAGAACTCTCCTACTGTCCCTTCATAGGGTATCACCCTATTGTGCATTCTGTTTCCCAATTTTAGATTTGTCCAAGTAAAAAATAAAGAAATAGCAATAAATAAATAAATAATTAAAACAATATTCAAGAAGAGGTAAGCCTCTTCCAGTCCAAACCATTGTTTAAAACCATATGTCTGATATACAGTACAGACCAAAAGTTTGGACACACCTTCTCATTTAAAGATTTTTCTGTATTTTCATGACTATGAAAATTGTACATTCACGCTGAAGACATCAAAACTATGAATTAACACATGTGCAATTATATACTTAACAAAAAAGTGTGAAACAACTGAAAATATGTCTTATATTCTAGGTTGTTCAAAGTAGCCACCTTTTGCTTTGATGACTGCTTTGCACACTCTTGACATTCTCTTGATGAGCTTCAAGAGGTAGTCACCGGAAATGGTCTTCCAACAATCTTGAAGGAGTTCCCAGAGATGCTTAGCACTTGTTGGCCCTTTTGCCTTCACTCTGCAGTCCAGCTCACCCCAAACCATCTCGATTGGGTTCAGGTCTGGTGACTGTGGAGGCCCGGTCATCTGGCGTAGCACCCCATCACTCTCCCTCTAGGTCAAATAGCCCTTAGACAGCCTGGAGGTGTGTTTGGGGTCATTGTCCTGTTGAAAAATAAATGATGGTCCAACTAAACGCAAACCGGATGGAATAGCATGCCGCTGCCAGATGCTGTGGTAGCCATGCTGGTTCAGTATGCCTTCAATTTTGAATAAATCCCCAACAGTGTCACCAGCAAAGCACCCCCACACCATCACACCTCCTCCTCAATGCTTCATGGTGGGAAGCGGGCATGTAGAGTCCATCCGTTCACCTTTTCTGCGTTGCACAAAGACACGGTGGTTGGAACCAAAGATCTCAAATATGGACTCATCAGACCAAAGCACAGATTTCCACTTGTCTAATGTCCATTCCTTGTGTTCTTTAGCCCAAACAAGTCTCTTCTGCTTGTTGCCTGTCCTTAGCAGTGGTTTCCTAGCAGCTATTTTACCATGAAGGCCTGCTGCACAAAGTCTCCTCTTAACAGTTGTTGTAGAGATGTGTCTGCTGCTAGAACTCTGTGTGGCATTGACCTGGTCTCTAATCTGAGCTGCTGTTAACCTGCGATTTCTGAGGCTGGTGACTCGGATAAACTTATCCTCAGAAGCAGAGGTGACTCTTGGTCTACCTTTCCTGGGGCGGTCCTCATGTGAGCCAGTTTCTTTGTAGCGCTTGATGGTTTTTGCAACTGCACTTGGGGACACTTTCAAAGTTTTCCCAATTTTTCGGACTGACTGACCTTCATTTCTTAAAGTAATGATGGCCACTCTATTTTCTTTACTTAGCTGCTTTTTTCTTGCCATAATACAAATTCTAACAGTCTATTCAGTAGGACTATCAGCTGTGTATCCACCAGACTTCTGCACAACACAACTGATGGTCCCAACCCCATTTATAAGGCAAGAAATCCCACTTATTAAACCTGACAGGGCACACCTGTGAAGTGAAAACCATTTCCGGTGACTACCTCTTGAAGCTCATCAAGAGAATGCCAAGAGTGTGCAAAGCAGTCATCAAAGCAAAAGGTGGCTACTTTGAAGAACCTAGAATATAAAAGACATATTTTCAGGTGTTTCACACTTTTTTTGTTAAGTATATAATTCCACATGTGTTAATTCATAGTTTTGATGCCTTCAGTGTGAATGTACAATTTTCATAGGCATGAAAATACAGAAAAAGCTTTAAATGAGAAGGTGTGTCCAAACTTTTGGTCTGTACTGTATAAAAATATTTGTAAATTAAAATGTTAAATTAATGTTAAATTTGTAAATTACAATAAAAAAATGTTGTTTTGTCAGACTCTGTGGTCATAAAAAAAAAGCTAGAAAAAAAATATGTAAAACAAACATGTATTTTCATTTTTCAATTTATATTTCCCCTTAGATTGGAAAAAATAAAAAAACACAAATATAAAAATGACGAATAATAATGAGTCTCTTTACATATTGACTTTACAGGAAGCAAGAAAGCAGATGACAATTGTTCCCTTACTCCACGTACACTGAATGCTCCATCATATACAGGTGCTTCTCACAAAACTACAATATCATCAAAAAATAAATTTATTTCAGTTCTTCAAAACAAAAAGGTGAAACTCCTATATTATATAGAGTCATTACAAACAGAGTGATCTATTTCTAGTGTGTATTTCTGTTAATGTTGATAATTATTGCTTACAGCCAATGAAAACACAAAAGTCATTATCTTAGTAAATTAGAATAATTAACAAAAAACACCTAGCGTATGAAAAGGTCCCTTAGTCTATTTCAGTAGGCTCCACAATCATGGGGAAGACTGCTGACTTGACAGATGTCCAGAAGGCAGTCATTGACACACTCCACAAGGAGTTTAAGCCACAAAATGTCATGGTTAAAGAAGCTGGCTGTTCACAGAGTGCTGTATCCAAGCATATTAATGGAAAGTGGAGTGGAAGGAAAACGTGTGGTAGAAAAAGGTGCACAAGCAACCAGGATAACCGCAGCCTTGAAAGGATTGTTCAGAAAAGGCCATTCAAAAATTTGGGGAAGATTCACAAGGAGTGAACTGCTGCTGGAGTCATTGCTTCAAGAGCCACCACACACAGACGTATCCAGGACATGGACTACAAGTGTTGCATTCCTTGTGTCAAGCCACTCATGACCAATAGACAACGTCAGAAGCGTCTTACCTGGGCCAAGGAGAAAAAGACCTGGACTGTTGCTCAGTGGTCCAAGGTGTTGTTTTCAGATGAAAGTAAATTTTGCATTTCATTTGGAAATCAAGGTCCCAGAGTCTGGAGAGGCCACAATCCAAGCTGCTTGATGTCTAGTGTGACGTTTCCACAATCAGTGATGGTTTGTGGAGCCATGTCATCTACTGGTGTAAGTCCATTGTGTTTTATCAAGACCAAAGTCAGCGCAGCTGTCTACCAGGAAATTTTAGAGCACTTCATGCTTCTCTCTGCCGACAAGCTTTTTGGAGATGGAAATTTCATTCTCCAGCAGGACTTGGCACCTGTCCACACTGCCAAAAGTACCAATACCTGGATTAAAAACAACAGTATCACTGTGCTTGATTGGGCAGCAAACTTGCCTGACCTTAACCACATAGAGAATCTAGAGGAAGATGAGAGACACCAGACCCAACAATGCAGACGAGCTGAAGGCTTCTATCAAAGCAACCTGGGCTTCCATAACACCTCAGCAGTGCCACAGGCTGATCGCCTCCATGCCACGCCGCATTGATGCAGTAATTGATGCAAAAGGAGCCCCGACCAAGTATTGACTGCATTTACTGAACATACATCTCAGTAGGTCAACATTTCGGATTTTAAACACTTTTTTCAAGCTGTTGTTATAAAGTATTCTAATTTACTGAGATAATGACTTTTGTGTTTTCATTGGCTGTAAGCCATAATCATCAACATTAACAGAAATAAACACTTGAAATACATCACTCTGTTTGTAATGACTATATAATATATGAGTTTCACTTTTTGTATTGAAGAACTGAAATACAGTGGGAACGGAAAGTGTTTAGACCCCTTTAAATTTTTCACTCTTTGTTTCATTGCAAATTCTAAAACGTTCATTTTTTTCTCATTAAAGTACACTCTGCACCCCATCTTGACTGAAAAAAACAGAAATGTAGAAATTTTTGCAAATTTATTAAAAAAAGAAAAACTGAAATATCACATGGTCATAAGTATTCAGACCCTTTGCTCAGTATTGAGTAGAAGCTCCCTTTTGAGCATGAGTCTTCTTGAGAATGATGCAACAAGTTTTCACACCTGGATTTGGGGATCCTCTGCCATTCTTCTTTGCAGATCCTCTCCAGTTCCATCAGGTTGGATGGTGAACGTTGGTGGACAAACATTTTCAGGTCTCTCCGGAGATGCTCAATTAGGTTTAGGTCAGGGCTCTGGCTGGGCCAGTCAAGAATGGTCACAGAGTTGTTCTGAAGCCACTCCTTCGTTATTTTAGCTGTTTGCTTAGGGTCATTGTCTTGTTGAAAGGTGAACCTTCGGCCAAGTCTGAGGTCCAGAGCACTCTGGAAGAGGTTTTCATCCAGGATATCTCTGTACTTGGCCGCATTCATGTTTCCTTCAATTGCAACCAGTCATCCTGTCCCTGCAGCTGAAAAACACCCCTATAGCATGATGCTGCCACCACCATGTTTCACTGTTGGGATTGTATTGGGCAAGTGATGAGCAGTGCCTGGTTTTCTCCACACATCCCGCTTAGAATTATCACCAAAAAGTCCTATCTTCGTCTCATCAGACCAGAGAATCTTATTTCTCATAGTCTGGGAGTCCTTCATGTGGTTTTGAGCAAACTCTATGCTGCGGGCTTTCATATGTCTTGCACTGAGGAGAGGCTTCCGTCGGGCCACTCTGCCATAAAGGCCCGACGGGTGGAGGGCTGCAGTGATAATTGACTTTGTGGAACTTTCTCCCATCTCCCTACTGCATCTCTGGAGCTCAGCCACAGTGATCTTGGGGTTCTTCTTTACCTCTCTCACCACCGCTCTTCTCCCACGATTGCTCAGTTTGGCTGGACGGCCAGGTCTAGGAAGACTTCTGGTGGTCCCAAACTTCTTCCATTTAAGGATTATGGAGGCCACTGTGCTCTTAGGAACCTTGAGTAATGCAGAAATTCTTTTGTAACCTTGGCCAGATCTGTGCCTTGCCACAATTCTGTCTCTGAGCTCCTTGGGCAGCTCCTTTGAGCTCATGATTCTCATTTGGTCTGACATGCACTGTGAGCTGTGAGGTCTTATATAGACAGGTGTGTGCCTTTCCAAATCAAGTCCTATCAGTTTAATTAAACACAGCTGGACTCCAATGAAGGAGTAGAAACATCTCAAGGAGGATCACAAGGAAATGGACAACATGTGACTTAAATATGAGTGTCTGAGCAAAGGGTCTGAATACTTACAGTATCACCATGTGATATTTCAGTTTTTCTTTTTTAATAAATTTGCAAAAATTTCTACATTTCTGTTTTTTTTCAGTCACGATGGGGTGCAGAGTGTCCTTTAATGAGAAAAAAATGAACTTTTTAGAATTTACCAAATGGCTGCAATGAAACAAAGAGTGAAAAATTTAAAGGGGTCTGAATACTTTCCATACCCACTGTAAATTAACTTTTTGATGATATTCTAATTTTGTGAGAAGCACCTGTATATGCTTCACACATCTCACATCACATGACTTTAGTGTCACCATTATTTCACTGCTGCGGTTTTCCAAACATCAAATAATTTGGGAGGACGTCAGAAAAGAGCAAGCTGAAGTTTTATTACAAGTGTAAAATCCCATTCACTGATAAAACCTAAAGATAAAAGTCTATAAATGTACAACATATTGTATTACAATCATGGAAACAACATGGCTGCTTTTCCAAATAACACTAACAAGAGTAAGGATGAAAACTATAAAGATGGATAATAAAGTAATACACTGTATCTCCTTATAATATTATTAGATTGCGCTTTCCCTTTAAATCTATCACCGCATCATCATGGCATGTGCCGCAACCAACAACCAATCGCATCGCAGGATTTGAACTTAAAGCAAGAAAAAACCTGTCAGTTGGTGCCAGTCTGCGATAGCTCTATTAGAGATAGGACCGGCTCCTTATTGATCCATAGAAGCGACTCTTTTTTGGATTTACACCCGGATTGTTACCTGCGGATTGATTTACACGCGGATTGTTACCTGCTGATCGATTTACACCCGGATTGTTACCTGTGGATCGATTTACACGCGGATTGTTACCTGCGGATTGATTTACACCCGGATTGTTACCTGCTGATTGATTTACACCCGGATTGTTACCTGCGGATTGATTTACACCCGGATTGTTACCTGCTCATTGATTTACATCCGGATTGTTACCTGCGGATTGATTTACACCCGGATTGTTACCTGCGGATTGATTTACACCCGGATTGTTACCTGCGGATTGATTGACACCCGGATTGTTACCTGCGGATTGATTGACAGCCGCTGCCTGCCGCTCTACAGAGGTGAGTATCACTGTGTGATGAAGAAGCTGCAGATTTATGTCATCCCGGATTCTGACAGTTGGGATCTATATTATCAGAAAACTGAAATTAATTGGATATAAAAAAGCAAATAATTTCCCCATAAAAACCCAAATATAGATAGCGGGGTGATTATGGATAAATAGGGTAAGATTTGGTGACTTTAAATAAATATAAAAAATGTGGATAATGATGTGTAAATATTAATCTGGAAACCACTGGGCCACATATTTCTCCAAGATATCGCCAGATCTAATATATAGAAGTGCATGGTCATTATTAGCCTGTATATCATAATTATATCACACTATAGTGGAGATATGGAGAATATTGCACTGGATCATCAGTTACTATACAGGGAGGTACCGGATATATACAGAGGTTTATATGGCGGATCACACTACAGTCAGTACAATGTAGATGTTTTTTTTCTTATCATAAGACATAAAATCTATCTGTGTAGACATATACAAGCGGTGAATTATTTTTTTCATTTATAAGTGCAAAATAGGGTTTGCTTTGTCGTCTAGATACAGCGCCACTTCTGTCATTGGGTCATGTTGGGTATTACAACTAAGCAGTAATTGAGTCAGTGAAGCTGCAATAGTGCAGCACATGTAATGGAGTCAATCTATGGGTTGCACATTAGGTTGTCAGTAGAACTCTATGGGTATGTAGAGATGTTGAATATGACATGTTCAGTCTGCATCAAAAACCTGTCTGTTGGCAGGAAAAATGTTTTTGCATGAGTTCTTGATATGTCTGCAAGGAAAAAAATAAGCAGCATGTGCACGAGATTTCAGACATCTCATAGACTTTACCAGAACAGCAAAATGCTGCGTTTTTCTTAGGAAAAATGTGCCAAAAATTTCACATGTGAACATACCCTAATAGGGGGTCTTTAGAAAGGGTCATGCCTCACATATTCATGTTTTAACCTTTTCTGTATGTTTCCAGGAAGAAGAGGAAGGATGGACATGAGGAAGCGGAAGAGAGAACTGATCGCCCAGTATGAAGAGGAGTGGTAAGTAGATGAGGTTACATCACTGCAGCCATCACACTCCATACACGAGCAGATCCATAGTGACCATTACATCTCACCGCTAGTGATGAGTAAGAGTGTTTGCCACTGCTTGATATTCGATGGAGCATCGTGATGCTTCAGTACGCTCGTCACTCGATCATGTATCATGGGTGCTCGAGCGCTATGCTGGAGTCCCTGCCCCGCATGTTTCGCTGTTAGACAGCCAATAAACATGTGGGGATTGTCTGTCATACACGGTAATGCCATAGCCATGTTAGTGACGGTGACGCGATGCTCGGCACACTCTCCTCTGGAAGCAGTTCAGGGAGAGTTGTTATAGGAGGGAGAGGTTAGACTTGAGCAGGCATATAGGCAGTGTTTAATTGCTATTGCAGTACTTGTATACCGCTGCTGCACCATTAGGGCTGCGCGCCCACGATTACTAGCGTTCTGGATGCAGCGTACTTTTCATATATATCGCTGGATGGAAGTGCCAATTTTCTGCTTGTTCTCCTGACTATCGGCTGCACTTCTCCAGCAGGATCAGCATCCACCACACAGACTATAACCGTGACATGTGGACTACACAGCATGGTGAGCTGTATCCTTTCTGTTTTTCTACATTTGTAAAGACTTGATCATGACTGATCAGTCAACACAAACTGCATCAGCAATCAAAAACCCCTGTAATAAAGCACTAATGCGAATGAGCCCAAAATACATAGAAATCAATGGGAAATTCCCAATAAAATATCTATTTCTTCTATCACAGTTCACAGTCTGCCGCCCAGGAAGCGGCCAAGAGGAAGAAGACAGAAGATGACATCCCGCAGCCAGAAGAGCGGGCAGCTTTCTTCACACTCCTTGGTAAGACTCATTGCACCTTCCACCGATTCCAGACACAAAGTATTACATTATATGGCATGTATTTCTATATTAATGTATTTATGTCTGAAACATTAAAGAAACATGTAGGGAATAGTTTCTCTCTCAGCCTATTACACGTAGGATGTGATAGACAATACATTTTATATTGCACCTAGTATATGATAGACATACAGCAGACTGGACCGAACACTATGTTGGGTCAGGGCTATTTATATTAGATCAGATTAGATTACTCCACATCCTACCGATCTACAATACAATCATTTGGCTTTTATTGGGAGAATTCTAGCTCAGTAGACTGATATTCTGCTGCCAGCGGAGACATCTAATACCAAAGAAATGAATGACCGTAATGTCATAGCCCCAATAATGAGGTCAATGAGTCCAATACATCATTGCATTCTTTGGCATGGAAGCCTCTCAATTAGTAACTTTTTGACTTGCGACAAATTTATTAAATGATTTGTGCCTTTTTTTCAAGTTTTCTTTTGTTGTTTAGTAAATTTTCTAATTTTACGTGTATGCAGCTTTTCCACATGTTTTTGACACAACTCTACTCTACTCCTCTTCTAGACTGATTTTATGTACGCCAGTTATTTTGGTGGGTTTTTTTTTTACATTTTGCAAGGCATGCAACTTTTCTTGCTAAAAAGTTGCAAAACCAGTTAAAGACAAAAAAAGGCCATTTTGCATTTTGTGCAAAACTCATTAGTTAAATGAGCCGTTTTGCTGAATTTGGTACCAAAAAATCTGCAAAAAAGGCAAGACAAAAAAAAGGGTAACTTAAAAACACAAATGATGAATCAGGCTTCGTGTTCTTCCTGAAAGCCTCTTCACTTTTCTGAACCGCTCACTCTGGGACTCATTTAATGATATCTCATAGATGTTTGATAGCATGGCCGCTTGTTATATTTTAAAGGGGGTAATTATTACTTAAATAGTGATGGCAAATCATTCATCACAATCTGATTAGTGGGTGTCGGGTGTTGAATCTCCACCAATCCGATATTGATGATGAGCTATCCTGAGCATAAGCTATCATTAATTAAAGGGAATCTGTCACCACTTTGGAGATATCAGACCTCTACTATGGCCATACATAGTATAGAAAAGTAAATCTATACATACCTGTATGGCCCATAGTAGAGGTTTGATTGCAGAGAAAAGCACTTTAATCAATTCTATTTTGTACAGGCTTGGCGTCCGGGGGACACCAAGCAATCCCCGCCTATGTTCTTATTATTCCCCCAAATCCCCGCCTATATGTTTATTTATCATATTCACCCCGCCCTTGCACGTCACAGGGCCCTGTGATGTACAGTGGGGGGGAATATGATAAATAAACATAAAGGCGGGTATTTGGGGGAATAAGCACATAGGCGGGGATTGCTTTGCGTTCCCCGGACGCCAAGCCTGTACAGAATAGAATTGATTAAAGCGCTTTTCTCTGCAATCAGACCTCTGCTATGGGCCATACAGGTACAGTATGTATAGATTTACTTTTCTATACTCTGTATGGCTATAGTAGAGGTCTGATAACTCCAAAGTGGTGACAGATTCCCTTTAAGTGCTCTAGAACCCCTTTTATTTAAGATCGGCAGCATTACAAAGGTTTTCATTAAATAGCTCATAGTGAAATAATTATATTTTTTCATTTTTGTAGAAGAAGAGTACATCAGGTGTTTTCTAGCCAGGGACAGCTGTCTTAAGATTTCGGACAAGGTATTATTGTAGTGAGGGATAAGAAATCATTCGGATTCATCATATGGAAATAAAGGGCTTATTCTTCTGTAATAGTGGACAGATATTAGTAAACATAGGAATACACTGATATACAGTATGTTCTGAATTATATAGACACTAACTCTGCTTTTCATCCCTCTAGTATCTCCTCGCCATGGTCATCACTTACTTTAGGAGAGCAGGACTGCGAACTTCAGAATACGGAACCTTCTTCTTTCCAGCTCTGTGAGTCTCTTTTATTGTTACACATTTATATATACCGTATTTTTCGGACTATAAGACGCACCGGACCATAAGACGCAACCCAAATTTTGGGGTGGAAAATAAAAATTAAATATTTTTTATAAGATGGGGGGGTCCATCTTATAGTCTGAATAGGTACGGTATCTTACCTGGGGGGCAGTGGAGAGAGGGTCAAAGGAGGCAGGGTCCCTCAGGAAGTCGGCGGCTGCAGCCGGGCCAGTGCCTGGATGAGGCCCTCAGCCTGGCCGGTTCCTGTGCGGAGGCCTCTGGCTGGGGCCGAGGCCGGGGCCTCGGGCTGGGGCCGGGGCCAAGACATCTTGCTGGGGCTGAGGCTGGCGCCTCTGGCTGGGGCCAAGGCATCTGGCTGGGGGCGAGGCTGGGGCCAGGACCGAGGCCTCTGGCTGGGGCTTGGACCTCTGGCTGGGGCCGAGGCCGGGGCCTCTGGCTGGGGCTGGAGACTCTGGCCAGGGCCTCTGGCTGGGGCCGGAGCCTCTGGCTGAGGCCAGGATCTCGGGCTGGGGTCTGTACCGGGCTGTGGTCGGTGCCGGGCTGTGAGCGGCGAAGCAGTGCGGCCTGCGCAGGTTTCCAGAGTGCGAGGCCATCTTCCTAGAGCTGTGATCTACAGGAAAATGGCCGCCGGAGCTACCGGCCTGTGCATGCGCCGGCTCGGGTGGCCCTTTTCCTGTAGATCACAGCTCTAGGAGGATGGCCGCGCACACCGAAAACCTGCGCAGGCCGCACTGCTTCACTGCTCGATGCCGCTCACAACTTGACATCGGCCCTGGCCAGGCACAGGTGCCACCCCCAGCCACTCTGCCTCACCTCTGCTGCCGCCGCCGCTACCACCACCGCTTTCCTGGAGGGCCCTGCAATCCCACTTTACCACCACCGCAGGTAACGTTCGGACCATAAGACGCACCCCCATTTTCCTCCCAAATATTGGGGAAAAAAAGTGCGTCTTATGGTCTGAAAAATACGGTATATCATTTTGTTTTTATGTTATTGTAAAAACAAGATATCTCTTCTACCACTCAGCTAAATACATAATAATTGCACTTGTTGCTTATTATTTTTCTGTATTTTGTTCTGAAGTGTGCAATAATTTATTTGGTTTAATTTCTCTTCCTCCAGGTTTTTAGCCAACCAGTTTGAAGAGGACGTGCCATATCAACGGGAGATCTACTGCTGGGCCCTTGAATGGACGTGGAGCATGAAGAAGGACCGTCTACTACACTCACGCGACGTGCTGCTCTCCAGAATGGGATTTCGGGCTTGGGTGAATCGGACCACCTGTGATCTGGTTAGCAATATGCAGCAAGAATAATTTAAGCTGATCTGTAACCAAATAACACTTGCTTTGAATATTCTTGTCAAAATTGTCATGTAATCCTGATATTAGGTTGAGCATAGCTGGACTAATGAAATGCTTGTTTAAATATCAAGCAGGGAAACTTTAATAAGTTCTAAAGTCATTCTGATGGATTTTCAAAGTCATCACACCAGCCTCATTAGAACTAAAATAGATAGAAAATTGGATTATGATTAATGGTGATAGATTCCCTTTAAACTTTGATTATAATCATTTATTTCATTTTAGATCATGGCACAAGACCCTGACCATTGGGCATGGAAAAGAGACAGGAACATCCATCACAGCTGGGCAGTGCGCTGGTTCAGGAGGAATAATGCCCCATCCTGCTCTCTCTGTAACATCATTCCATGCAAGGAGGACGAGAACATCTAATGCCGGACAGACACAAGGGAGGAAACCGAAACAGCAGATCCATGCTCATCTCTGGTAAGAGTAATGTTGGTCTGGCAAAAGGGTTTAAGGATATAAATGTATAGTTCAAATCTAAAAGAAATTTCTCCCAAGTGATAATTTATTCTGGATGAATATTGGTAAGAAGAATATTCCTCCTACAATGTGGAAAATGAACTATCAGTACGTTTTGTAAAATAAAACCCACTGTCTTACCCTTAGTAATGAGACATTTATATAGTAGGACTTGGTAACATCCATATGCTTATTATATGTTTCTCTATTATTTTTTTTAGAATATTTAGATGTACTGCTGCCAGGATAGGGAACATAACTGCCGGACCTAC
This sequence comes from Phyllobates terribilis, assembly GCF_046119375.1. Lineage (NCBI taxonomy): Eukaryota > Metazoa > Chordata > Amphibia > Anura > Dendrobatidae > Phyllobates > Phyllobates terribilis. The sequence goes on along the minus strand of NW_027362762.1, from coordinate 411,524,311 downwards.
AAGAAGAACATCTAGAAGACAAGACGGATGAAGAACTGGAGAAACGAGAAGTATTCTTAATAATCACATACAGAAAATGGACACCCTATTGTAAACAGACAACACACACAGACACCCCATAAGCTGTACACACACACTATATTCTGTACACACTATATACTGTACACACTTGTTATTTTGTCACTCTTGTCATATTTTATAGTGGTAACCTCCCTTAGTATGCCCGGAGGAAGAGCAGTACAGCAGCCATGGATTCCCTACAGGTTTCCTCCACTGGGGGTTTTTCCTGTCCTGAGTGTTGCTGTACGCTCTTTGTGAGTGATGGGAGGTAACCAGCACATATAAAGCATATAATAAACTTCACATGATTTTAACTATCAATGAAGTGTCTGAGTCTTTATTTTATTCTTTTATTTATTTACATAAAATATAGTTGATCTGAGATGTGACACTTCATTCCAGTTGTGCAACTTCCTTTTTTTTACCGAATAATCCAAAGAAATGTCATAGCACTGTTGCAGGATATCCTGGGGCTAGGGGTCCTTCCCTATCCCTCAATCTAGGGGGTGCCCTGGTCTATCCCTGCTCCCCGGATTACTTCTGATGGTGACAACACTGGGGCCACGTGCCTTACTGAGCTCCTTTATCAACCCTTATCTGTCCCCTCCCCCATCCAGGGAAGTGGAGAGTAGAAGTGTATAAGAATACACTAACCAGACAAACAAGGGAAGTCAGACAAGGATAAATGAAAATACCAATCGTACAAAATGCAATCACAAACAACAGAGTGGAACACCGAGGAGTTAAGGAAGGAGAAACAAAATTGGAGAGGTTGATGATCTGTAGACAGACAAACACAAAGCAAAAGTCTTTTGAACAACTCTCCAAAGAAAACCTCCAGCAACCAACACCTCCAACTCCAGACCCAGGCAGTATGAACTAACACTGGCAATGCCCGATATATATAGCAGAGGGGAGTGGCCAACACTGAACAACTGAGACCATCAAAGCAGGAAAGTTCTAGGAGCTCTCAACTGAACAGATTAACCCATTCACTGCTAGCAGAAACCTGTACTGTTTAATATGATGCTGAAGAGCTTCTAATCAGTGCAGGAGTACGTTAAATCAGACACTGCAATATTTTGTCCCCTCTCTGTCGCGGTAAAACCATGACAAGCAGTCTTTGTTTCATTTGGTAAATTCTAAAAAATTAATTTTTTTTCTCATTAATGTACACTCTGCACCCCATCTTGACTGAAAAAAAACAGAAATGTAGAAATTTTTGCAAATTTATTAAAAAAGAAAAACTGAAATATCACATGGTCATAAGTATTCAGACCCTTTGCTCAGTATTAAGTAGAAGCACCATTTTGAGCTAGTACAGCCATGAATCTTCTTGAGAATGATGCAACAAGTTTTTCACACCTGGATTTGGGGAACCTCTACCACTCTTCCTTGCATATCCTCTCCAGTTCCATCAGGTTGGATGGTGAACGTTGGTGGACAGCCATTTTCAGGTCTCTCCTGAGATGCTCAATTGGGTTTAGGTCATGGCTCTGGCTGGGCCAGTCAAGAATGGTCACAGAGTTGTTCTGAAGCCACTCCTTTGTTATTTTAGCTGTGTGCTTAGCGTCATTGTCTTGTTGGAAGGTGAACCTTCGGCCAAGTCTGAGGTCCAGAGCACTCTGGAAGAGGTTTTCATCCAGGATATCTCTGTACTTGGCCGCATTCATGTTTCCTTCAATTGCAACCAGTCGTCCTGTCCCTGCAGCTGAAAAACACCCCCATAGCATGATGCTGCCACCACCACATTTCACTGTTGGGATTGTATTGGGCAAGTGATGTGCAGTGCCTGGTTTTCTCCACACATACCGCTTAGAATTATCACCAAAAAGTTCTATCTTCGTCTCATCAGACCAGAGAATCTTCTTATTTCTCGTAGTCTGGGAGTCCTTCATGTGTATTTGAGAAAACTCTATGCGGGCTTTCATATGTCTTGCACTGAGGAGAGGCTTCCCTTGGGCCACTCTGCCATAAAGGCCCGACGGGTGGAGGGCTGCAGTGATAATTGACTTTGTGGAACTTTCTCCCATCTCCCTACTGCATCTCTGGAGCTCAGCCACAGTGATCTTGGGGTTCTTCTTTACCTCTCTCACCAAGGCTCTTCTCCCACGATTGCTCAGTTTGGCTGGACGGCCAGGTCTAGGAAGACTTCTGGTGGTCTCAAACTTCTTCCATTTAAGGATTATGGAGGCCACTGTGCTCGTAGGAACCTTGAGTACTGCAGAAATTCTTTTGTAACCTTGACCAGATCTGTGCCTTGCCACAATTCTGTCTCTGAGCTCCTTGGGCAGTTCCTTTGAGCTCATGATACTCATTTGGTCTGACATGCACTGTGAGCTGTGAGGTCTTATATAGACAGGTGTGTGCCTTTCCAAATCAAGTCCTATCAGTTTAATTAAACACAGCTGGACTCCAATGAAGGAGTAGAACCATCTCAAGGAGGATCACAAGGAAATGGACAGCATGTGACTTAAATATGAGTGTCTGAGCAAAGGGTCTGAATACTTATGACCATGTGATATTCCAGTTTTTCTTTTTTAATAAATTTGCAAAAATGTCTACATTTCTGTTTTTTTTCAGTCAAGATGGGGTGCAGAGTGTACTTTAATGAGAAAAAAATGAACTTTTTAGAATTTACCAAATGGCTGCAATGAAACAAAGAGTGAAAAATTTAAAGGGGTCTGAATACTTTCCTTACCCACTGTATGTAGGTACCCTATTAAAAGGGAATGTGTCATCCTAATTTTTTTTTCAACAATTAAAGAAATGTAAAGTATTAATTTTTTTTTTAAATATTAACATTTTTTAATGTTATAAAATATGAAAAAATTGATGTAACACTTTTGAACACTAGGGGAAGCAGCTGCTGAAATTTGCCATGAAACCCTAGAGCACTGCTAGCTCACATTACAACTGTAGTAGAAGTGGGCAGGGTCCTCTAGAATGTGTGGGACATCACTCCTCCCCTCCCCTTCTGGGCGTTTGCAAAAGCGTAAAAGGGTTTTCCCACGAGCAAAATTATTATTATTCAAAGATCTATTGATTAAAATGTAGTTCCACAATTTGATGTGTTCAAATGTTCCTGTGATGAGATAATCTTATAAATGTGCCCCTGCTGTGTACTGTGTAATGGCCGTGTCTGACCGTACAGGAACATGGTCTGATCATACCACATCTCCTGGGCATTAGGTATGCGGCTCTGCAAGCTGTATAACATATGATGGGGATTAGATAATCTGCTCTGGGCTTTACCACACATGATGGGGATTAGATATGTGGTTCAGTGAGCTGTATCACATGATGGGGATTAGATACATGGCTCTGAGTGCAGTATCACATGTTGAGGATTAGATGGTAGCTTTACGGGCTGTATCATACATGATTGGTATAATTAGATTAGATAGATCACGATTAGATACGTGGCTCTGCAGGCTGTATAAAGTGGGGGAAGCCCAGCAACTATGGAAGGGGAGAGTGGAGACCAATAGGCAGATCTAACAACACCCAATGTCATGCTACAGTAGGTATGGGAAGGACCCAGCGTACGACGATGAGAAAAGGAGGGAAAGCGAGAGTGGATACTCCTAGGCAGATCTAACAACACCCTGACTCCCCTATCGTCCCTAAATAGGTTCCGCACCTATCGTCGAGCAGGATACCTTAGCCCTGGCTGTCCCTAGAGTGGTGGCCAAATAATGAAATTTTCATAAATATTAACTTTTAGAATTTCTCATTATTTCCTAGCAGCTGCTATTCAGGTCCTATTCTATGTAATGGCACACACGGCTCACATATCAGACACATGCAGCTAACACACACCGCTCACATATCAGATGCATGCGGCACACCCACTCCTCACATATCAGACACATGTAACACACACCCCCTCACATATCAGTACTAGTATGTCATATATCAGGTCTGCCTTTTTCCCAGCAGATGATGACTGTGTTATTCAGCCATTATCTGCCTCTAACAGCTACGAGTGAAGAAGAGCAGCACCCACAGCTGTTAAACGGCTAAATGTCAGATTGGGCAAACCGCCCATAGACCCATTGCAGGGCACCGATGAGTTGCCATGTCATCTGGGGATCTGCTGAAGATCTCCATGGCCATTATGGTGATGTTCCCATGAAAGCCAGCCCGTGACTGGCGTTCATAGGAGACAGTGATTTTTGCTATACACAGCAATATTGCAGAATTACTGTATAGTACAAGCGATCGACCTATGGCAGGTTCAAGTCCCCTAAGGGGACTACAAATAACAGTGAAATGTGAAAAAACATAAATCTCCCCTCACATTAAAAATAAAGAAATAAAAAAGTACACATATGCAATATCGCTACGTCCTTTAAAATATGATCTATCAAAATATGAAAGTAATTAACCCAATCGGTAAATGCTGTAATGAAAAAAATGGGGTTAAAACAACCAGAATTTTGATTTCTTTCAGCTGTTGCAACACTGCAATACAACAATAAAATGCAATATGAAGCAGTCACATCTACCAAACATGGGATCATTAAAAACGTCAGCTCAGAGCGCAAATAAGCTAGCCCTCACACAGCCCCAGCAACCGAAAAATTAAACAGATATGGGTTTTGGAAAATGGTGACAAGCAGTGTTTTGTTTTTTTACGAATTTCTGAAATTTTTTACCAATTCACAATAGTTTTTTTTAACGTTTGGTTTCACTGTAATTGTATTGACCTGGAGAATCATATTGTCATGTCCATATAAATAGTGCTGTAAAAATAAAACCCAACAATTGTGGAATTGCTCCTATTTTTGTCATTTTGCCACATTTAGAATTATTTTCCCGTACATCACATGATAAAATGAATGGTGTCATTCAAAAATACAACTCGTCCCATCAAAAACAAGCCTTCGTACAGCTGTGTTGACAGAGAAATAAAATCGTTATGGCTCTCAGAAAAAAGAGAGGAAAAACGGAAAATGTGCACGGGACAATCATGTTGGGAAAGGGTTAAACAGGCCAATAAATGAAAGCCGACTAGCTTGCATGTAGCCTTTGGCTATCATTTAACAGCCATAGTTGCCAGTATAAATGGGCTTCAGCCACGGTGTAAGGCTATGTGCCCACGATGCGGATTTAATGCGTTTCCGCAGCCGAATTTCTGCCGCGAAAACGCATTAAAAACGCTTGTTAAGTTGTCTGCCATGTTTCCCAATGATAATCCGCATGTGCTGTGCACATGCTGCAGAAATTTCCGCTGCGGATTATCATTGCGGAAAAATCCGCAGCACAACCATTTCTTGGGCGTAATCGCGGCAAAAACGCCGCCATTGACTTGCATTGAACCGCATAACATCTGCATGTATACATGCGGATGTTATGCGGTTCAATGCGCGGATGGTACCCGGGTCTGGAGAAAACGGGACTCTCATCCGACCCGGGTACCATTAGTAAAAAAAAGAATTAAAACGTAAAAAAATTTTAAAAAAACAACATTATACTTGCCTCTCCGGTGGCGTGCTCTGTCCTCGGCGTCCCATGGTGTTCTGAAAGGACCTGCGGTGACGTCATTTAGTCATGTGATGGTCATGCGACCGCTGACATCAGCTGACTAAATGACGTCAACGCAGGTCCTTTCAGAACACAGTGAGACGCCGATGACAGAGGACGCCACCAGAAAGGAGACCGGGGGCCACCGGAGAGGTAAGTATAATTTTTTTTTTTTTTTTACATTTTAATTCTTTTTTTAACTATTCATGCAGCATTTAAACGAGCATAAGTTGGTCACACAATATGAATCTGTGCCGGTTGCATAGATTTATATTGTGTGACCAACTTGTCAAGCACTTTCCAAGTGATGCTCATAATCGCTTGAAAAAACGCATGTCGAAATGCATGCAAAAACGCTTCTCCCTGGCAGAAAAAACGCATGTAAAATCTGCATGTGTTTTTTCTGCCAGGAAGAGGCAGAAACGCTCAGGAAAAATACACATCAATTTTGCATCGTGGGCACATAGCCTTATACTTACCTGCCTTCTCTTGCAGGTCGGGCACATACATGTTACCCTGTATAGTAGCAGGTCCACACAGGATGGCTAAGCCTCGCCCACCAGATAGTCACCCATTGTGATGTGATAGCCACAGCTTTCTAAAGGCCTGTCCTCTACCTCCGTCTGCTTCCTGTGTAGGACCCATCAGGTTTTTCTTACATCTTTCTGATACACTTATCAATTTAGTGTTACATTGTCTTGGTCCTATTGGTCTGGAAGTCAGGGACCTGACAGGTTCCCTTTAACCCCTTAACGACCGCTGATACGCCTTTTCACAGCAGCCATTAAGGGGACTTATTCCTTGAAAAAGCACCCCCCAAAAGAGCTTAGTGCCCCCCCAGTGAGCAAAAATTCTGCAGGTGTCAGCTGTATATGACAGATGAAACCTTACGGCATTAGCCCCAACTTGTTTTGGAACTGATCGGGGCCGATTAACCCCTCAGATGTACTGTCAATCACGACAGCTGCATCTAAGTGGTTAAAAGAGGAAAAGGACTCCTCCTTGAACACTAGTCCCCCTGCAATCATATTCGCGGGTACCGATAGTAGCCATCGCATCCCGAGGTCATCTGATGACATCAGGGTACAGTGGCAAGTTAGACCCACCTCTAAAAGGCTGTGTGAGTGCACGAACTCAGAGGTCTCATGCAATACAGTACACGAGGACTGCAATGTAAAAGACCAGCAATTAAAATGAACAATATTCATATCCCACAGTGGGACTAGGTAAAAAAGTAAAACATTTTAAATAAAATGAGTAAAAAAAACAAAACACAAAAATCATGAAAAGCTGTTTCCCCACTAAAATGCAGCCTTTGTGTCTAAAGAAAAATAAAGAAAAACACACATATAACTGGTATCAATGCCTCCGGAATGACCCAAACTATAAAACTGTCATGTTTTTTATTCTGTATGGTGAACACCGTAAAAAAAAAAGTAACAAACATGCAAAAAATATTGCTTTTCATCGTACTGACACAGAATAGATTAAAAAGAGATGTAACACAAAATGGTATAAATGAAAACAACAAATCAGCTGCAAAAAGCAAGCCCCTGGTATCAGTATAATCGTACTGACCCAGAGAACAAATAGTTATTGTAATTTTTACCATACAATGAAAAAAAACAATAACTGAATTGCAGTAGTGTTTTCATTGTACGTCTGAAAATTCTGAATATAAAACGTTCACCTTATGTGCCCATTTGTAGGTTGTAATAAGATAGTAACTTCAGAAGGACATTTATGGGGGACTTTATTCATTATGTCCCAAGCGGAAAACTATATATTCTATGTGAATATCTATGTAATCTCATTTGTGTGTAAGTAGGAGACTAGGCGTACGGGCACACACAGCGGGCTAGGGGGCATGCTGATTTATAGATTCATTGTTAATGGCTGCCCAGTTTTACAGCAAGACAGTACATCTTACTAACAGTTAGTACACATCCATAGCATTTACTTTGCATGGTAAACTAGCAATAATTACAATCACAATACACCACAATCCCAGTTTAAAAAAAAAACATCTGAATTGCTCAGCCATTACTGAAAGGGAACCTGTCATGTAAAAAAAAAAAAAAAAAAAAAAAAAAAAAAAAAAAAAAAAAAAAAAAAAAAAAAAAAAAAAAAAAATCGCTATTTACCTGCAGGTATGGGGTTAATCTTCAGGTTAATAGCGTTCTGACCCCAAGTGGCCACTGCACTGAAAGCCCAGCTACCAGGAGGGAATGAACTTTATTCCTCCCGGCAGCCTTGGGCTTTCAGTTATAGAGCCGCGGCTTCAGTCACCACTCAGCACATAGTGAATAGCGGCTATAACCACACCCCGGCACTGACTGACAGCCGGCTCAGCAGGGCATCACTGCCGGGGCATGGTTACAGCTGCTGCTCACTATGTACTGAGTGGTGACTGAAGCCGCGCCTCTATAACTGAAAGCCCAAGACTGCCGGGAGGAATGAAGTTCATTTCCTTAGGGCAGCCGTTCTTTCAGTGCCCTATTAACCTGCAGATTAACCCCATATCTACAGGTTCATAGTGTTTGGGGACACAACAGGTTCCCTTTAATCTGAAGTGGGTCCATGCATATGATAAAACAAATAGAACTGATTCTCAATCAAAGAAATTTCTGCAACAAATCTGCAATGTGTGGATTCACCCTTGGGCTAAAATGACACCAAGACTATTGTAAAGTATGAAAGTATCTGATTTCATCTTGCTGTGCATTTTTAGGAGTCAGTGGCCTATTAAATAAAACTCAACATACTCGAAGTATGATGTACTTTCTGGCATTTTACTCCATAGCTTTGAACTTGAAAAACACCTGGAAATGAAATTGGAAAATTAAAAAAATCTCTTAGAGGGAAACTGTCACCATAAAAATGCTATTAACCTGCAGATGCGGAGTTAATCGAGTTACTAACTTTCCTGGCACCTACACGTAGCCAAACGCTGCAGGGAGAAAATTAACCTTATTCTCCCTGGCAGCATTCGGTTTCAGTCGCGGGGCGGCGTGAGAATATAGAGCAGCGGCTGTTACTGTGCCCCCAGCCATGACTGACAGCCGGACCCAATGCAGAGCCAATAAACTGACATTTTTATTGATACCATTTTTGGGGTAGTTACCACATTTTAATCCCTTCCCATCGCAACTCATTGCGGTGTTGCGGGAGGCGAAAAAATTAAATTCTGGTATTTCAATTTTTTTTTCTTTGCAGTGTTTTTTTCCAAACTGGTGAATTAAGCTTATACTTTGATCAGACTTTTACAGTTACAGCATGTATTTTATTGCATCAAATACTTATTTCATGCAATAAAATGCAAATTAGTTATGTAAAAATCATACAATGTGATTTTATGGTTTTTATTTTTAGATTCTGTCTCTCACATAAAAATTACAGACCTTTCCGTTCTTTGTAGGTGGGAAGACTTGCAAAATCGATAGTGTATTAAATACTTATTTTCCCCACTCTATATGGCACCATAAAACATCTAGCATGACCTACTGTGATCCATATTTTGGATCAGACTTGCCTATTGTAAGTCAATGGGTGGGTAAAAAAATGGATAATTCATGGGTTGCTATCCGTACGTCATGCATTTTTCATGGATCTATTGCAATTATGAACATAGGAAGCTGTACTTTTTGGATGAAATACGGGTGATTTAGCATTTGCTTGTCTGAACCCAGTCAAATGGGTAGAAGCGGTTTACACTTTTTTTTCCCCTGCAAGGAAAACGGATGCCACACTGATGGTAAAAATAGATAGAAAGACCAGATATGGGTGAGAATCGAATCTAGCACATTTATGAATAATGAATAGCTCCTAATTGTCCCGAATCCAGCGGTACTGTCCCACTGTCCTGGAAGTTTAGGACTGTGTGCTGACTTCTACTCACTTTGTGCGGTCTTCTCTCCTGCCGTCATTGCTCCGTAGATCTTCCTCCTTAGGAGGCAAGGCCAGCATCTCTTTGCTCTTCACACACTTACATTGAATTGAGATCTGATCTCACTGGGATTCCAATCCACAACCTGCATCATTGTAAGCAGTAGCAAAAGCTGTGAGCCACAGCTTACACTGACCGGTATGGGAGGATTTTGTATATTTGGATGTGCATTGTAGGCTCTACATCTGTATATAGCACGGTTTCAAATCTGAACCAAAAACACATTAAATAAGGAGGAAAACTAGTGTTGAATGAGCAGGTGTTATTAACCCTTTTGGTGAGCACGCTCAGGTGCTTGATGAGTATTTGCGGTGTGCTTGGCATCTATGTTAGACAGCTGTGATACCTCCAGGGATTGCCTAACAAATAGGCAATCCCTGCATGTGTCACAGCTGTTTAACAGCCGCGACACATGCAGCCACGGCGACACTTAACATAGATGCTGAGCACACCACAAATACTCGGGGAGCACCCGAGTGTGCTTGCCAAAAGGGTTAACAACACACACGCGCGCTCAACACTAGAGAAAACACATAGAAAATGCAGCAAAAATGCAATAACCAGAGAAGATTTTTACTGCATCTTTTTGTGCGGACATCTGCAAAATAGTGCAGTAAAAAAACAACAATATTTATGTGACGTATGAACATGGCCTTACAGACCCATCACCCCCCCAAAAAGATGTCATATTGTGAAGCTTATGTAAAAATTAAAAAGTTCTGGCTGCTACAACTATAAATGAATAAAAAAAATACATCCACAGGTCCTAACTAGAGACGAGCAAATCGATTTATGGGACTCTGGTCCAGTGTCCAGGTCAGAGGTACCTAGCGGGTAGATGGGAGGCCGCGAATCTCTTACCTTCCGGTGTGGGGTCAGATTTGTCACCATGTCATCTGTTTGACATGACCTTGGGCAGCACTGACCTGGTCGCTGGACCAGAGACCCGCAAATCCATCCGCTCATCTCTAGCCCCAGCCGTTCTGAATACAGCGGACAGTCCTGGATTTGGGTCTGCACTCTGCAGTCTCGGCTGTCTGCTGGATGCCCCTCATTACCCCCATACCTCTTCTGCCTGGGTAGAAATAAATTGTAAATGGGGATGGATAAGGGTGTGGTCAGACTCTGCCGCGGTGCGCTCCGTATAGTTTGTCCTTCTTTCGGTTCTGTAAACCTTGGGAGGTGTGGAATAATCCATTATTCTAGCTTTCAGCCACTAGACTGCTTGCTGACAGGCTCCACCTCATTCCTGTAAAGTGATTACATCTGATGAATCCACCACCGCCTGTGGAGCAGTATGGCCAGCTGTAGGGAAGGCCACAGTTGTGGTCGCCCAGCTGAACAACTCAGAGCCAAGCTTGAGGCTCACTTCTCACTATGGTTTACAGTCTGCTTTTTAAGCCCCATATAACTACCAGCAGAGGTTTATTACATTCTCCCCATAACTAGTCACAGTGCACTGATGTTATGAGCTGAGGCATATCATATAACTCAGGGACTCCGACAAAATGGCGCTCACCGCAGACATTACAGCCGTGAGGGTTTAGCTTCCGGTAGCAGAGGGAGAGTGATGCGAGAAGGATATATGAACAGAGATGGTGACCCGGAGAGCCCGCAGCCCGGTCCTGGGCCTGCTCGTACTATGTGCCGTGGGGTGGTGGGTGGTACAGACACTGGGTGAGTGGTGGAGAGGAGAGGTGCGGGACACAGGGGGCACAATCTGCGCCTGCGCGCTGTAGTGTAGCATTACAGTGTATATGGTGAGCGAGCAGAACATTGGTGTGGTAGTCTGTACTCTGTGGTGCACACTGGCTACAGCGCCCTACACTGGACGTGTTGTCACTGCACCTCTGCTCATAGTCACTTGTATCTTTACATTCAACTCTATGAGGTATGAATTGCATAAGTGACACAATGGAGTCTGTGTTCGCACTGTGTTTATGGGATATAACTAGCACCTGTAGTAGGAAAGCTACGGCTGCATCATCCCGTATACCACATAATACACCTGCGAGCCCACAGGTGGCATGTGCCAGTGTATACCTACAGAGGATACATTATTGGTATATGTCAGCGCGCACCTCCGTTGTGGTGTGTGTGTCCTGAAATTCTGCAAATCTATCAATAATGACTGCAGAGGTGTGAACAGAGTCTGAAATCCCAAAAAATGTAAATCCAGTCCACTGGTCAGGCCCTTCGGGATCCTGACTGCAGAACCTCACTCTTATTAATGTCCCTTATACTTGTATAGTGCCAGCATGTTTTTCAGCGCTGTACAGAGATTCCCATTGTACATGATAGTCCGGTCTACAAAGGGTTACCAGGGTTTCTACTTTATTATCCCCATGTCAAACCCAAAAAGTAGGATTTTGTAAGAAGCCAATTAAAGGCTCCAGCCAATTAAACTTGTTTTCCAAAAGCTTTAGACTGCTGTAGAAGAGATCTGATAAAGCACAGTTCACATGACCATATTTTCGGTCCAGTTGCTGTCCATAGAAAAAGACTGAAGTCGCAGATATTTATACAAAAAAACAAAAACGAACTCGGTTGTGTGAGTTTAAGGGCAGATTCAGACATCTGTGTTACATGTACGTGTTAAATCTGAGTTTTTATGGATGGAACGCGATCCCATTATAGTCTATGGGGCTGTCTACATATCTATTTTATTGGAGACTCCCATGTCTGCAAATAAAAAAAGAAGACGTCCATTTTTTCTTTATCCAAGTTATGGATCAAAATCACACATGTAAGTCTATGGGTTCATGAAAATCTTGGACATCACGTGGATGACATCTTAGTCCTGTCCATTTTTTTTCCTTTTTCACACATCTATTTGGAAACAGGGAAGACCCGGCCCAGCTGCTTCATACGCACAAATAGAGCAGTTCGCTCCCAGTGTGTGAGCCAGGTCTTTGGACCGGAGTGTCGTGTGTGTTACAGATGTGTGACACCAGCCTTTCAGTGACTGAAAGGAGCAGCTTCAGAAACCTCCATCAGGTCTTTTTTCATACAAGAAAATCTTATGTATGCACACAGAGGTTTTATGAAAATGTTATGGAGCAGAACCTAAGGGCTCTTTCACATGTCTTGATATTTCCGGTAGCAAAAAAAACAGTACCGGAGATATGTGTCCATGTGCACTTGTGTGGTACACGTGTGCCGCCCATGTGACGCATCAGGAGGACACGTACCGGCGCCTGGGACTCAGCAGTACAGTATCTCTCTTACTAAGTGCCGGGTGCTGAACGCTGCCCTAATTATTGTACCCTGCCGACTGTGATCAGCACCAGCAGGGACAATGATGAGAGTAGTAGTCTTCTCCCGCTGTCTCCAATTGTAAAAATAAGAATAAAATAAAAAATCATTATACTCACCTGTCCTAAGTGTTCCCCTCTCACGCCGAGGTGATGGGGAGAATGATGTGCTGCAGAGAGCAGCCCTGGAGCTGTGCTCAGCAAGCGGTGTCTTGTCACTCACTGAGCTCTGCACAGCTCCGAGGTTGCTCGCTGCAGCTCGTTATTCCCCCTGGCTCCTAGGTGTGAGCGATCGCATGGATTACAGTGAGGGACACTTAGGACAAGTGAGTATAAGGATTTTTTATTTTATTATTTTTACAGTTGGAGACACCGGGAGCAAACACTACTACTCTCATCATTATCCCCTGCTGGTGCCGATCGCAGCGCCGGCAGGGGACAATGATGAGGGCAGCGTTCAGCACCCGGCGCTTGGGAACAGCACTAACTGTACCGCTGATTCCCAAGCGCTGGTACATGTCACACGGATATTATCTGTGTGTCATCAGTGTGGGACGTTTTGCGGCCCATGAAGCGGGTAAAAACGGACAAGCGTGTTTTGCCCACAGACGCACAGTCCGTGGAAACACATTTACATGTGCACAGACCCATTCATTTCAATGGGTCTATGTGTGTCAGTGTCTCCAGTACGTGTGGAAACTGTCACGACATGTACCGGACACACTGACGTGTGAAAGAGCCCTAAGGGGAAATAAACTTTTCAAAAACTTGGAGGTTCTGCTCCAAAAACTCTGCAAAATGGCCCTGGCTCAGATTCATCAAAGTCATTTTACCAGATTTCGGGCGGAAATTGCTTTGAAAAGTCACAACATTTTTGTGCAAAATGTGACTTTCTGTGTTTTCACGCTGATTTCTCCCAGCTCCGTCCAAATGGTGGAGCTGCGGTCAGACGGGGGCGCGGCGGGAGCATGACTCCACAGTTTGTCTAAGGCCACGTCCATACGATAAATATTGGTGAGATTTTTAATAGAAACACGTCACCACTTCTGTATTTATCACCCACTCCTGGTTTTGGCTTACAAATACTGAGGTAAAAATCTCACCAAATGCTCAATGTGTGAACATGGCCTAATTCAGTGTTTCTCAAAAACTCCAGTCCTGACGGCCCCTAACAGGTCATCTTTTCAGGATTTCTTTAGTAATTCCATCACCTGTGCAATACTATCAAGGCAGCAGAAAGTGCCACAGGTTCTCTCGCCTGTGCAATACTAAGGAAATTAGACCATTCTAGAAAAAACCCTTATAAAATAGTCTATTAAATTATTTTACAGTACTAGGAAATGATAGACATTACGGAAAAACATATATCAGTGTAAAAATAATAATAATCAAGGTCAGGGAATGGGCTCTATCGTCCCTATTTTGACCCTAAGGTACACCTACCTGTCCGCAGGGGTTGGCACCCTAGTGTAAACGATGTGGACTAACCCTATTGGTCCCTATAAGACCCCATCTCTAGATAGAGCACCAAATAATTATAGTCAAAATATGCAATGTAGCAAATTCAGAAAACACATTGATACCTTTTACTAGAAAAGTACTTAGTTGAATATACATATGTAGGATAGATGCTAGTTGTGAATCAGTATGGCATGACATACACGTTAAAGGGACGTGTTGTCCCACAAATATCCCACAAATGTCTCCGAAGCCCAGAGTCTATCAATGAGAGGTTGTAGAGTCACAGTAAATAATGTCACAATATATATGATCAATGGCATATTACAACCCCTATGCTAGAGGACTCAGCTAAGTTGACAAAGGGAAAATGCTCATTGTCAATTTTGATAATTATTATTTTTATTTTTCCACTGATATGTGTCTATTAATAAAGACTATTTTATAAGGTTTTCTTCTAGGAATTGTTTACTTTCCTTAGTATTGGCACTTGATAAGAGCCCTTTTGCTTAGCCTTTATTTTTTATCTCCAATACTAAGGAAATCCTGAAAACGTGATGTGTTGGGGGTAGTGTTGAGCGAGTATGTTCTGTTAACCCTTTCGCCGAGTATGCTCAGCCGAGCTCCGAGTATTTATAGCTGCTCGGTGATATGGTTGAATCTCTCCCGTGTGCATGATTTGCGACTGTTTGACAGTTTTAATACATGTGAGGAATGTCTATTTCTTACACATTCCTCACACGTAATAAAGCTGCCAAACAGTTGCAAATCATGCACACGGGAGGGATTCAAGCATATCACCGAGCAGCTGTAAATACTCGGAGCTCGGCCCGAGCATACTAGGAACAGAACATACTCGCTCAACACTGGTTAGGGGCCATGAAGGCTGGAGTTTGAGAAACACTGGTCTATTTTATGATGAACTATGGCGTTCCCTATGCCAGAAACTTTACTCCTGTCAGGAACTGGAGTAGGATTTCTGATGTGGTACACGCCACTTGTCAGACACTCCTAATACACCAAGAGCAGTTCACCACATCCTACCACATCCCTTCATCAACACCTCTGTGTGCACATACCCAAAGACTGATAGTAAAAACTGACACACAATGACGTTTAAACACGGACGAACACACTTCAGCCGGTGATTGACTGCAGTGGTCCTATGTCCACATCAAAATGTCATTGCTGTAAGAGAGGATACACACACTTTTTTTTTTCAATGTTTTCATTTTATATTATAGTAAACGCCCCCATACACGTAATTGGGATTTTCTTGGAAAAAAAAAAAAGTTTCTTTAGCCTGTTGGCTACCGCTAGGTGAAAATAATAAAAAGAGCTGTTACTCACAGCACACATCACCACTGCAGCCAATCACTGTGCTCAGCAGCTCTGCCAGGGTAGTAAGGTATTGATTGCTGGTGCTATGGATGCTTTTAGCCTGCAGTCAATGGGAGATCAGACTGGTTCTGTAGCAAGTTTGTGACTGTCACCAGTCAGTCTGAAAGGCAAGGGGAGTGTATTATTAGTCCTAAAGCTAAGCTCTACTTATCATTGCCAAATACATTCCTATTATTTCCAGGTCATGAACAAAAAGATCTAATGGTGCAAGTCAAGGGTGGAAAGTTCACTATGGGAACAAACGCTCCTGATGGAAAAGATGGAGAACGTCCAACCAAACAAGTGACTGTAAAGCAATTTACAATTGATAAGTATCCGGTCACCAACAAGAATTTCAGGTACGTTTAACCACTAGTGGAGTCTAGTAATATGCATCATTTCAATTGTGAGACTGCTGTAGGGCTAAGTACATGTGTGGTTGATGAGTAACAAACCCTGTGGATGTTCACCTAAAGTAAGTATTAATATTTAGTGTTGATTGATCTAGAAATATGCAGTATATGTGTAGCTTTTGTAGCTCAGTTGTTCCGTTACAGAGCACCAAATTCCCAGTTAAAGGGGTTGTGTCATCTTCAGCAGGAACTCTCCACTTCCAAGGTGTCTTGCTTGCTGGGGAGGAGGCGGGAAAGTTGGGTGTGCTCTTGCTTGATTGACAGTTCAGACTAGCACATCATTGCACTGCTGGCCCCTACTGCGCGCTCTCCAACACTGCAAGCAGAGGCAGCATTGCTTCAGTAGCATCAGAGGAGCGCAGGGGCACTGAAGCTAGCCGTGCATCTCAGCCAGCTTTAGAGCAGGGCTTACAAGCTGTGTAGAAAAGACCTTGTGGTTTATTAAAGCTTCCCCACTTCTAGCTACATCAGAGAATCGCTGGAGGATTAGCAGGTGATGTGTGATAACTCTTGAAGAAAAAATGTAAAAAAAAAAAAGGCTATGAAAGGTGACCATTTCTTGTGTTCTCCTGTAACTTACTAATTTTTTTTAAAAGTTGAAGGACAAATCTCATATATTTATTTTGATATTTAAATTTTAGGGAATTTGTAAGAGCGACAAAGTACAAATCAGAAGCTGAGACGTTTGGCTGGAGTTTTGTGTTTGAGGATTTTGTATCAGATGAGCTGAAAAAAAAAGTTTCCCGAAAGTTGGAGGTGGGTGCCAGTGTACTTCAGCGGAGGATCACATGGTGGATACACTGGGTATACAGTGGCATTCTGGTTCAGAGACCACCAAAAGATTGTTTATATATAGTAATGCATCCATTCACCTGTATTACCAGTTATTTTTTTTCTCTGAATTTAAGCGCTTATTCTTCACCAAATGCCCACTTATGTGCACCAAGAGGCTGGATAATACAAGTGATCTGATCACTAGCATTTATAAACAAAAAGTGGTATAAATTTGCCCGATGAAGACATACCTATGCTCCAAGTAACGTCACCATGGCAGGCTGCTTATGGCCACCATAATCAATTAATGTATTACCAGCTGGAAAAAAAAATCATACCACGTTGTTTTTTTGCATCTTCAGGCCATAGTCATTTTTTTAACACGATTATTATTTTAGGGAACCTTTTGGCCCATTTTTACATATGGAAGTAGTGCGATGGTTGTATAGGCGCTTGTCTCCTAGTAAAAATGATATGTCTTTTTTAGGGATGCAACATGCCAGGCTAGAGAAATTTTGCATAGAATCCATATGCAGATCAGGTTGGAAGTGCATTGGGGGCGTGTCAAGGTACTTTTAAGAAGGCGTCCAATTCATTGACACACCCCCAGTGCACTTCCAGCCTGATTTGCATTTGGATTCTATGTTAGTTTTCTCATGACTTGACAGTCACATCTCTACTTAAAAAGGTATTATTTTTATAAGGGGACAAGCAACAATACAACAATACCAATACTTCTCTATGTAAAAACTGACCGACAGATTCCCTTAAATATGAATATACACCGTTTTTTGGTTTTTTTTTATGTCATCTATAAGTAACTAACAGTTATATTGATGCAATGTCTGTATTTCAGTCTGCACCATGGTGGCTTCCTGTAGAAAGAGCATTTTGGCGTCAGGTAAGGACTTGCAGCGTGTTATATGAATGTATAATGTCCATAATGCTACAAAACATTGTGTACATCCGCCCAATGATAATCTTATTTTCCACCTGAAACAAGCACAATTTATGTCTACACATTTCTACGTGGAGAAAGTCACACAAGTCATGTTATTATGTATAAATTGTCATCAGACGTCACTTTGTATATCCTTAGTTTTAAGTCTCATGTTATTTTCAGTCTTGTATATCAGATGAAGAATTCTTCCTATTCTTCTCTCTTTAGCCCACTGGACCAGGGTCCGGAATCAAGGAGAAGCTGCATTCCCCTGTGTTGCAGGTCAGCTGGAATGATGCACAGGCCTATTGTAAATGGCTCGGGAAAAGGCTACCAACAGAGGAAGAATGGGAATTTGCTGCAAGAGGAGGACTTAAAGGTACAGTGGCATTTGGTTAGGCTTGGTTCAGTTAATTATGCATTAATTAATTTTACATCATATACATGGCAAAGGCTTGTTTTTCTGAAATTAAACTGCAGAGATATAACTTCACACACCGTCTATTCATGAAAATGGAAAGTGTAATATCATCATGCTGTGCTCACAGGGAACACCTATCCGTGGGGGAACAAGTTTGAGAAAAATAGGAGCAATCTTTGGCAGGTAATGTGTTACTTTCACAGTCTTCTTATCAAATTCCAAACTTATAGGTTTCATCAGTTAAAGTATCTAAGAAATACATGAAGTTGATGCAGTCTTTTTTATACCATTGTAAAGAGCATTTTATTGTCTGGGATCGATATTCTAAACTTACTCTAAGCTTTTATAAAATACACACACCACATGCAGATTATTAGTAATGAGTAATGGAGGTTGTGAATAGTCATTGATGCTCCTCAGGCTCGGATACGCATGGCGCATGTATAGTGAAGCAAGGTGTCCTGGCCCCTGCTTCATCTGCCCATGTGCCGGATGACACAAAAGACTTCAAAGAAGCCAGATAGAACCATTCAAAGTCCTGCTTTAGGAGAGTGACTCTTTACTACACATTTCCATGTGGATAGTTCGGTGTCCAAACTTTTTTTTAAGAAAATGCAGCAAATAATAATACATAAAGAAACATGGTTGTCCTGCTGGGCTCCATTTAATCCATTTCCCTTTAATACATTTTTTTTTTACAAAGACCTAATTGTGGTTCCTGAATAAAAAGAAAAATATCTGGAACATAATTTTTATCAAATAGTTTTTTTGTTTGTTTTTTTACACACACATCTGCAGTTTATTCCTCTTAATGGTGTTGTTCTGCTGCACGGAGACTATTGAAGAAATTCATCTGTGAATAGTATATGCTGGGACATTTTCTTGTAATGGAAATGTAATGATGTTAACTCTGTAGATGTGATAGTGAATATAACAGCAGCATGTAAATGTACTTCCTTCCTTGTTGAAACAGACATTTTTTTTCCCTACATAAATATATGTATAATCAATGTTCTAACACGATGTGCAACTTTAAGGAGCAAAGTTGTTTTACAGTAGTAATACCTTGAAAATGTCAGAATTTAGAAGGAAATTTGATAACTGCATATTGTAAAGTTTTAAATGTGGAAAAAAAATGTTGCAAAGTATGAATTTTTTCAAAACTGGAAATATTAAGTTATTTTTAAAAATTAACAAAATGAAAAGTGAATAAACCAAAAGGGAAATCTAAATAAAATCAATATTTAGAGTGAACCCCCTCTTGTCTTCCAAACAGCACAAAAACATCAATTCTTCTAGAAACACTTGCATATAGTTTTTGAAGAAACTTGGGAGAGAGGTTATTCCAAATATCGTAGAGAATTAACCACAGATCTTCTGTGAATATAGGCTTGTGCAAATCCTGTCTCCTCATGTAATCCCAGGCAGACTCGATATTGAGATCAAGGCTCTGTTGATGCCAGATCATCGCTTGCCAAACTCCTTGATCTTCTTTACACTGACTGAAGATAGTTCTTAATGACATTGGCTGTATGTTTGGGATTGTTATACTGCTGCAGAATACATTTGTTGCCATTCAGACTCCTATCTGATGGTGTTGCATAATGGATAAATATCTGCTTGTATTTCTCAGCATGGAGACACCAAGAAATGGGCAACGTTCGACACTGTAGATGCAATGGTAGGTCAAGAAAAATTAATGCAGCATATTAAAGACACACCATGCTTGCTTTCCATCAAAATCGGAACATGCTCAGCACTGGCAGCAACCAGTGGGACCCAGCTACAACCTTCCACTGTTTGGAGAGTTCTGTCTAGCAGTGGTCTTAATGGAAGAATTGTGGTGAAAATCCATGGCTTCAATATGGAAACAAGACCAAGAGACTCAACTATGCACCAAGACATAGGAACTGGAGTGCTGACAAATGGCAGTGGGTGCTCTGGACTTGTGAGTCAAAATTTGAGCTATTTGTCTGTAATAGAAGGCAGTTTGCTGGAGAGCAGAACAGTGAGCATCTGCATACAAGAGAGAAGCATGGTGCATGTTCCTTTGAAGTTTGCAGTTGAATTTCAGCAAATTGAGTCCAGGATCTGTACAGGAATAATGGTTTCAATTGCTGAGAAATGCCTTGGCAGAACCCTAATCTCAATGTCAAGTCTGTCTGGGATTACATCAAGAGACAAAGGGATTTGCACAAGCCATCATCCACAGAAGATTTGTGGTTGCTTATCCCAAGATGTTTGGAACAACCTCCCTTCCGAGTTATTTCAAAAACTGAGGTCAAGTGTATCTAGAAGAATTGATGCTATTTTGAAGTCAAAAATTGGACAAACAAAAATATTGATTTGATTTAGATTTCTCTTGTCTATTCACTTTGAATTTTGTTAATTGATAATCATAAACTATTTTATTTTTGAAAGCATTCTTACTGCAGCATTTTTTGCACACCTACCTAAAACATTTGTACAGCACTGTTGTGTATGTGTGTGCATATCATATAGGGTGGTCCATATCTAGGCATTCAGTGTCTAGTCATATTATTTTTTTAACACTGTTAAGTGAATAGGTAGAAAAGGCCTGGTCCATGGCCACAACAGTCACCAGACCTTACTCAGATGGGCTTTTTCTTTTGTGGAGTTTTTAAAAATTAGGTATATTCAAGAGTGCCATGCACAGTTGATAACATGATTATAATTCAGCTATTATTTAAACAATCCACGCACTTCTGCAACCCCTTGTGTAGCTATATATTTAGATATGTAATATTTTGTATTTTACCCAACCTTCTATTTTCAAGCCCAGGTGGGAAATTTGTCTGCCCCTGTAATACTGAATTCAGATGCACCATAATAAGACTGGCATACCCACCATGAACCCTACCATTTTTTAATGTATAGAGTTACACAATGACAGACCCACATTGTCCTTGGTTGACTTCAGTCAGCACATGTGTGAAAAATGTATGATTGTGTATTTGGATGAGTGGTCTTTCCTTCTCCTTACCAATGGTTTCCTTCTCGATATGAAATGCTGCACTTTTCCACCCAGTGAAATTGAACAGGAATGTAGGGTGAGCATGCCCTTGCGGGGAAAGGATGCCTTTGATTATATTTGCCTTTTAGTGTTCAATAATGCAAATGTGCCTCAGAGAAAGTCTATGTGTAATAATTTGTAGAATGTTTCCAGTCCTTCCTTCAGGACAGCACATCAGGAGGAGGTTGTCTTCCTTTATCGTTACCGGGAAGGATCACAAACAGGTTAAAAGGCCCTTCCATCCAGCACCCTCCAGTGTTTTAACTGTCCCTGCAGAGAATAGTCGCATGAGAGGTGATCCTAGAGTGAAGATGAAAGAAGCTTATCCTCTTTCTACAAATGACTCGGTGTACGGACTTAGGTGGGGTTGGGGGGGGGGGGTCCCGGCCTTTTCTTTCCCCTGTCGAACGGTCCGGGGCCGACACCTCTTGGAGTAGAGGTCCGTCAGCCAACCAGTGAATCATCTGGCATAATGCAGTATTCCTGGTTACGATGCTGCTTCCTTCCGGGAGAGGGCTCTCGGCGTTGCCAGCTCCTTATGTTCCTGGAGTGCAAACGGAAGCAGAAGTTATGAGGAGAAATGAGAGGGATGACGCTACAGGACTATATGGGGGCAGCACAGGTAAGAGCACGGTGTTGCATCGTTTGGCCTTGGCCACTGGGCTGCTACAAACCTCATGCCTTTAAGCCTCTGCGCTAATGCCAGGCCTGAGGTCGCCAAGTTAAATCTAGGGGGTTTCCCGGGCTATGTCTCTTGACTTGAATTAATTTTTCTGTTCCATGTGGAGCTGCACAGATCTCGTGATTGGGCTTCAGAGTCTTTAACTTATACTGGGCCTTATGATTTGACCCCATTGTGTGGTAGTATAACACTAGGATGTTTCTACCATTGTCTTCAAGACTAGAATAAGTCTAGCTTTTCCATCTGTCCTGAGACAACTGCTCCACCAGCTGCGCCTCATTAGGAATTAGTGGGCCCATCGGGTGGGGCTAATCTTACAATAGAGTAGTACCACTTAAGGGTATGTACTCGCTGTCCGGAGCCGACTGTGGAATAGCTGCCAGCGGCTTCCGCTCATTATGCAAAGGAGTGGTACCATTTTTAATAAAAAAATATATTTTGTTATTTACGTGCTTTTGATCTTAATTCTTTATAGGTTTAAACTGTTATGTGTAGCTCTAGCAGAGTTCTTGCCTGGGGCTTTGGTCCTTGGGCTTCTATACCCTTCCCCAGTGTTGTTCACTTGGTATTGCTCCTGGTGTGTTGTTATTAAGAATGGACTGGAAAATGGGAATTAGACCTACCAATTATTCTGTTTCCAGATAGTCCCTGAGGACAGCATCCTTAATTCCCCTCCCTATTGGGTTTGTTTAAACTGATTGTATCCATCCTGCTGTAGTAATATGAAAAATACTGGAAAGTGCTGGTGGCGGATCCTTTTAACCTCTCTGTGATCCTGTCTGGGCAACGGTCAAGGAAGACAACCTCCTCCTGGTGTGCTGTCCTGAGGGACTATCTAGAAACAGAATTACCTGAAGGTCTAATTCTCATTTTTTTCTGCAGCACAAGGCTATTATGTGAAAGTGATTGAAGACAGATTTTATACAGGATCTTTTGGAAAATGATCAGCAGTGACACAAGCCGTCCAGTAGCTGTCAGCCAAACAAATATCTCTCTGACTTTCCCATACATATAAATGATGGGCTTGGTCAAGCATTCTTGTGTTTTCATTGGGGAGAGAGGAGAAGGCCAGTGGGATGCAGCTTATATCCCAGAGAACAAAAGGGCTGAACATTTGAATGTAATAAATATTATTAGTAATAGTAACAATATTAATATCAAATTGCTGACCAATATCAAGGAATATCATGGATAATATGAAAATCAAATGATAAAAGCACTGTGCAATATCAATATCTCCAACATACACTGCGTGCACAATTATTATGTAATTTGTATGTTTGATTTTATTATTTAACAACTAAAGGTGCTGTCGGTCAATCCAAAAGGTTAATAAACCTGAATATTTAAGAAAGTAAAAGTAAGGTTTTGTCTTAGGAGAATAGCTGTGTGTGCACAATTATTAGGACACTTATTCATGTGCAGAATTATTATGCTGTCATCACACCCTAATATTTTAGCAATTTTAACAGCGCTGCATCCCTCTGTAAGACTTGTAACAATTTTTGACTTTTCAGATTCAGTTAAATCTCTTTTTAGTCCATTTTGCTGAGGAAAACAAGCTGCCTAATAATTCTGCACACCTTAATAAAAGGTGTTGATATCCTTAGACCACATCTTCCCTCATGATAGAAATACAGTCATGGGCAAAAGTTTTGAGAATGACACCAAAATTATATTTTCACATGATCTGCTGGCCTCTGGTTTTTATTAGTGTTTGTCTGATGTTTATATCACATACAGAAATATAATTGCAATCATATTATGAGTACCAATAGGTTATATTGACAGTTAGAATGAGTTAATTCAGCAAGTCAATATTTGTAGTGTTGCCCCTTCTTCTTCAAGACCTCTGTAATTCTCCCTGGCATGCTCTCAATCAACTTTTGGACCAAATCCTGACTGATAGCAGTCCATTCTTGCATAATCAATGCTTGCATTTTGCCAGAATTTGTTGGTTTTTGTTTGTCCACCCGTCTCTTGATGATTGACCACAAGTTCTCAATGGGATTAAGATCTGGGGAGTTTCCAGGCCATGGACCCAAAATCTCTATGTTTTGTTCCATGAGCCATTTAGTTATCACCTTTGCTTTATGGCAAGGTGCTCCATCATGCTGGAAAAGGCATTGTTGGGCGCCAAACTGCTCTTGGACGGTTGAGAGAAGTTGCTCTTGGAGGACATTCTGGTACCAGTCTTTATTCATGGCTGTGTTTTTAGGCAAGACTGTGAGTGAGCCGATTCCCTTGGCTGAGAAGCAACCCCACACATGAATGGTTTCAGGATGCTTTACAGTTGGCATGAGACAAGACTGGTGGTAGCGCTCACCTCTTCTTCTCCGAATAAGCTGTTTTCCAGATGTCCCAAACAATCGAAAAGAGGATTCATCAGAAAAAATGTCTTTGCCCCAGTCCTCAGCAGTCCACTCCCTGTACCTTTTGCAGAATATCAGTCGGTCCCTGATGTTTTTTCTGGAGAGAAGTGGCTTCTTTGCTGCCCTCCTTGAAACCAGCCCTTGCTCAAAGAGTCTCCGCCTCACAGTGCGTGCAGAAGCACTCACACCAGCCTGCTGCCATTCCTGAGCAAGCTCGGCACTGCTGGTAGTCCGATCCCGCAGCTGAAACAGTTTTAAGATACGGTCCTGGCGCTTGCTGGTCTTTCTTGGGCACCCTGTAGCCTTTTTAACAACAATGGAAGCTCTCTCCTTGAAGTTCTTGATGATGCGATAGATTGTTGACTGAGGTGTAATCTTTGTAGCTGCGATACTCTTCCCTGTTAGGCCATTTTTGTGCAGTGCAATGATGGCTGCACGTGTTTCTTTAGAGATAACCATGGTTAACTGAAGAGAAACAATGATACCAAGAACCAGCCTCCTTTTAAAGTGTCCAGTGATGTCATTCTTACTTAATCATTACTGATTGATCGCCAGCCCTGTCCTCATTAACACCCACACCTGTGTTAATGGATCAATCACTAAAACGATGTTAGCTGCTCCTTTTAAGGCAGGACTGCAATGATGTTGAAATGTGTTTTGGGGGTTAAAGTTCATTTTCTGGGCAAATATTGACTTTGCAAGTACAGTAATTGCTGTTAAGCTGATCACTCTTTGACATTCAGGAGTATATGCAAATTGCCATTACAAAAAATGAAGCAGTAAACTTTGGAAAAATTACTATTTGTCTCATTCTCAATACTTTTGGCCATGACTGTACACATCACCTGATCTGCTTCGTCCAATAGGCATTCAAGTTTATACAGCTTGGGGTTGGAAAATCTGCATAAAAATATGGTTAAAATACTCCCGTGCCTAATAATTGTGCACCGTGTATATTTTAGGTGACAGTCAGCAAAGAAGGCCCACCAGCAAAAGTGTATGAAAAAGAAATGATACCCAGAATAATCCTGATTCTGCAGCTACATAGAGGGCCTGCAGACCTGTTAGTTAATTCAGTAGCACAAAGGGATTGGGTATTTGAATTTAAGTTGCCCAATTCTCATTTCCTCTGTAATCAGGAGGACTTGTACACAGGAGATGGTTGGCGAGGCCAATGTGCATGGGGGAATGTAGGCCATGTATTAAGGTGTTTACACACAAGTACACCCCATACACACATACAGACTGTATAATTTCTAATTATCCGCATTCACGTCTCTGGTAAGTAGCCTTTTCCTGACTAGATGCTTTATTGCCTACAGGGTAAGTTCCCTACTCTGGACGCTGCTGAGGACGGGTATCATGGAGTGTCACCAGTAGATGCATTTCCTGCACAGAACGCTTACGGTAAGTCTGTCCAGCAATGCCTATAAACAAATGTTGGAAAGTAGAAGTAAAACCATTACAATTATACAAACCAACAAACCAGGGCTGTGGAGTCGGAGCCCATTTTGGTGGAGTCGGTGTCGGAGCCCATTTTGGTGGAGTCGGTATAAAATGGACCAACTCCGACTCCTAAAATATATAATAAATTGCTTGGAACCAAAACAAATAGAGTCCAGCGGAGGAACCCTTATTTTGGCAATTTTCTTAAAATCTTTTTATTCTTCAACAATCCTTAAAAGAACATCATTCCTTTTCGGACCAGGTATGTACATACAGTGGGCACTTTATGGCAGTATAGAGGACACAGCTGTCTAGGAACAGACTACGCGTTTCAACCGTATAATAAATTGGGTACAGTAATTCAATGCAGTTTGTGGGGAATATTTTTTCATAAGAATTTGTGAAAGTTATGAAATGTCCTATAAATGTCTGTCCTATTCCTGATCTAAGGGTCTAGACTTTTAGCTGAGATGAATCTGTGCTGCAGTAAATTTATCACTTAAACATGAGCCGTGTATGAGGGAGTCTCAGGTTTGGCTTACCGACTCCACA
Organism: Phyllobates terribilis; assembly: GCF_046119375.1. Classification (NCBI taxonomy): domain Eukaryota; kingdom Metazoa; phylum Chordata; class Amphibia; order Anura; family Dendrobatidae; genus Phyllobates; species Phyllobates terribilis. The sequence continues at coordinate 411,498,050 of NW_027362762.1, read as the reverse complement.
GCCCTGATACAAACACTGGTTGTTTAAAACGTTTTGATAAACTGTAAACGCTTTGATAGTATAGGCCCCTGCAGAGCAAGGTTGATCTAGGTCCCAAGTCCCTAACCTATCGCATAAACCATGGGGTAGAAACGCACAGCTTATGCATGAGGGTGCACACAGTAGATTACTGCTCAATAGAAGGATTCAGCTAGTCAGTTTTTAATCACATTATGTCATAAACCTAATGGAAAAGAGAAGAATTAGCTAGGTAGAAAGGCAAAATGAGCAATTGTAAGTACACAGTGCTATATAATATGATGATGGGAGTGCTTAAAGAAATAATAAACTAAACATTTTGAATCACCCACAGTTTTCTCCGGTTAAAAATAAAGACATTTAAAAAGTATACATATTTGGTATTGCCAAGTAGTAGTAGCAGCAGCAGTTTGGTAATCTATGTGACCTGCAGAAAACTGATACTACTTTTATTTTTACCGTACAATCAATTCTATAAAAATGAAAGCCAAAAAACAGGCAGAATAATTTTTTTTGTTTGTTTTTTTTCCATCATTTTTCCCTCACTAGGGTTTTACATTTCTCAGTACATTCATTGTATGGTAAAATGAATTATTTCAATACACCTTGTTCATTGAGGAAAAAACATATTCGTATGGCTATGTCGATGAAAAAATAAAAAGTTATTGCATTTTAAAGAAAGGGAGGAAAAAGTGAACATTGGCTGTGTCCTTAAAGGGAATCTTTCACCAAGGGTTTGATACCCCATCTGAGAGCAGCATCTTGTAGAGACGATCACTTACTGGGCATCTTGCAGTAGTCTTTGTAAAATCACTGTTATCTGCTGCAGATCTACCAGTTCTCTGAATGTTGAGCTCTGTATACTCCCCCAACACTGTCTCTGTACACTGTGCATAGGCAAAAAGCTGCCAATCAGTGGTGGAGGTGGGTTTATACAGAGCTCTTGAGTACGGAAGACAACCTGGCCACAGGTTTATTAGTCCTCTAGTGATGATATCCTGCTGATAAAACAGGGATTGTATCAAAGCTACAGCAAGTAGCCCAGTACGTAACCCATCACAGGAATTAGGTCTCTGTATCTGCATTATGCTGCTCCCAGATTAGGTGGCAAGAACCTGGTGACAGATTCTTTTTAAGGGGTAAATAATGTTTTTGGGAGATATTCTCTAATTCACGAGTGTGTTAGTATGCAAAATTCTACTCCCCAAGGGAATTTTAGCTAAGCTTGTTTCTGGGTACTCATCAGTACAGGGCAGGGTCTGAGATACCCATGATGCAGCTTTAAGGGGTTACTGGCTCTAATTTAGGAGACCAGTATTGTATGGTGTCTTATTGACTACGCTTCATAACTTATTTGCATACATTTTCCCATAGAGCATTGCCAATTGCCTCCATATACAATCGGTGTGTTACTGAGAGCCAGTACTCACTCACAGCTTGGTGGGGCTGAGATATTCTTTGTGTGGCATAAGGCTTTTCTGTTGGTCACATAATGTGAATATTAGTGAATAAAGCACATCATGTGAAATTGTAATATAAGCAACAGTATAAGCCACTTTCAACTTGGCATGATAAAGAGAATGATTTGATTATGTATACCAGGGCTATTTGACATGCTGGGAAACACTTGGGAATGGACATCTACAGAATATATCTCACCTGGGCAGACCAGTACACAGAAGATGTATGTTCTTCGTGGGGCTTCTTGGATTGATACATTGGATGGTACAGCCAATCACAAAGCTCGAGTGACTACCAGGTATGAATCTTACTTTTTTTCACTTACTTAGAACAAGTGTACAGAGCGGTCACCAAGTTAGTGGGGTATAGTGGACATATACATCCAATGTAACACATGGCACATTAGTATATAGTGCAAACAGTGTCTAAAGGGCCCCCATACACTTTAGACTAACCCTGGGTAGTCTATTGATGGGTTCTGCTGACAGTCTTAATGTGTATGATGTGACTCTCCCCGGACATAAGGATCTGGCATGTGCAATTTTGGACTGTCGATCCTTTTGTTCTCTTGATGTAAGCCGCCTCAAGGGATGTCTAACAGCGTCTCTCTCCTGTGTCTTTGGCTGACTGCTATCTAATGTGCAGAGTTTTAGAATATGGGTGAGAACATTCCTTTCTCTTTCTTACAATGTTTGCACTGCATTATAATGTGACATATATAATAAATTAGATACATGTCCACTATACACCATTGATCTGGTGACAGTTCACCATACTTTTATCATATACTTTGAGGCTGACCATGGTTGGGTCTCACTCAATTCACCCATATAAAACCCTCCTCTTGGAGGCTCACCGATGAGATATTTAACACCGGTGTTATTTTTTAAGCTTACTATTGGTTATTTTGGGTGAGCAAAACCACTTGCTGGGCACATTACATGACCTGTATGGTTTACAATCCGTTAGCTGCTGATCATATCTTGTAAATTTTGAAGTATACATTTTGTTTTAAGAATTTTCATCTCACATGTTGCTTGGTGTACTGTATGAAGTGCGCCTTTAATTGAGAAATCCTGTATAGGATATGATTGGATTTTCTCAGTACCGTTAACCATGTACATCAAATATGGGAAAACTTTCCTTTTTCCTTATTTTTTTTTTTTAATACAGAATGGGCAACACACCAGACTCTGCATCAGATAACCTAAGCTTTCGCTGTGCCATTTCCGGGCCTACAAATCATGGAAAAGAAGATCTTTGACCCAGGCGTCTAAGTAATGACTCTGTGTTAAGAACTGTCAAAAAAACTCTTCTGGAACCGTCCTGGCTGCTGATTTAGAAGTCACTGTGATGTCTATGTTCTGTAAAGAATTCAATATAGATTCTTTACCTATGTCACTACATGGAGGACCAAGAACTCTTTGATCTGTAGATACTTGAGGAAATGTAACCGGTACAGTACTCTCAAAATTGTCAGCATTCTGGGACAGGTATATATCAAGATGTAGGGTTTTAGATTTTCCAGTGAAATATATCCTGCATTTGCACAGTGTGTTTATACATTTGATCTTTTTACTTTTGTGACAATGATTGAGCTTCCCATCTACATGGACAGATCCGTTTGAATAATGCAGAAGACATGCCAAGTGTTATTTATCTCATCTGATCAGTCTTTTTTTAATGGTTTAATGCAGATTTAAACAAAAAAAACATGCATAATAAATTCACCTCGTGTATTTGCTAAAAATACTTGACTCTTTTTCGGGCAGTGGTTTAGTTTTCCCATTATCACATTTTCATGTTTTTTACCATGTTTTTCCTGACATCTGTCTGATGGCAAATGAAAATTTTGTCCTGGGATACAGCTTCCTGTCACACTCCGTAGGATTTTCAGATATTGCCGCCAAGCTACAACTTTTAGCTCGACAGCTGTAGTTTTGTAAAATCTGGTGATCCAAAGGTTAGACACTAGTGCGGTTCAAGCATATATCCGGAAAAAGATTGCCCACAACTACGCCCTGTGACTTTATGAAAAAAAACAAAACAAGACACATATACTAAGTTGGGAACATGAGGTTGGTTCACGTCTCAAACTAGGAACTGGAAATGAATTTAGCTGCTCCATGGCAGCCCTTTGCATTTTTGCACACTTCTTATATTAAGAAGCTGTCCCTGCTAATTAAATCCTATACTCAAAGACTCCACGGCAATGTGGATGGAAGCGCAAAGGATTCTGAACTTGCCTTTGCAAGTCTCCCAAGATAATGCTTGTATGGGAACACCTGGAGATACCGCAAGGTAGAGATATTTCCATGTTTCACGTATGGAGACAAAAAGGGGTTGGCGGAGCAGCCCATCTCCTGCACCTCCAAAGAGACAAAAAACGCATATAAAAAAATGCAATGAAAAAACTAAACATAATTTTTCGCGAACAAGTGCTGAAAATCTGCAACATCAAAACCTCACCAAATCGTGGGAATGTAGCTTAAATTGCAAAATATTCATCCTAAGCCACCCTTCTAGACAAGAAATACAGCCACTAATGAAAACTTTTCAAAACACGGTACAACCTAGAGGGTATAAGAGGAACATTGGGTGGCCTGAAAATACAGTAGGGAGACCTGATTGATTAACTGATATCCAGATCCTTTTCTGGATCTCACCAAATAGACTGACAGCAAATATCCCCAGCAGGTTTTATAGGAGTGGACTGTATGGCTATTTGATTAGTTTGCTTTGTCATATTTCTTGAATTCTTTTATTTTGGCTACATCAAGTTGTAAATTCTGCCTGACACAAGTCTTTATATATCCTTTATGAACATACCTTTATGTTATTGTGCATTTCTGTACATTTTGTACTTCTTTGCTTTTGAAAATTAAATTAAAAGAATTTCTTAAAATAAAACAGAAGCAGTTTAGAGCTCAAATGGCAGAGCTTGCAAAGGTGAAGGAGCTTAAAGGGAACCGGTCACCAGAAAAAACGCTATTAACTTGCAAATATGGGGTTAATCTGCAGGTTAATAGCGCTACTAACCTGCCCTGCTCCTGAACTTAGCAGAACACTGCGCAGAGAAAATGAACTTTATTCCCCCCCTCCCCGGCGGCGTTCGGGTTTCAGTCACAGGTGCGACGCCGACGCTGGTTCAGTCACCGCCCTGAGAATACAGAGGAGCAGCTATAGCAGTACCCCCCGGCCCTGACTGGCACTGGCTCTGCATTGGGGCCGGCTGTCAAGTGTGGGCCGGGGGTGCTGTTACAGCTGCCGCTCTGTATTCTCTCTGTATTAACCTGCAGCTTAACCCCATAACTGAAAGTTAATAGCATTTTTTCTGGTGAGAGGTTCCTTTTAAAGGGAGTCTGTTACCCCAAAATGTAATTTAAATGACTTATACAGTCTTAGAGCAGACATAGTCTTTATAAAACGTCTTGCAATATAGATTTTACTTCTTACAACCAATAAGCCGTGCACCTCCCTTTAACTGAATTGACAGCTCTCTTTTGCCCATAGCAAGCACTGACTGAATTGAATCCTCGTCTGCACTGACACTGCAGGAGCTGAACAAGCATGAACATAGTGTGATTGCGAACATGCTCTCATTCTTCTGCACTGTCTGTGATGCCGCTTCTTGCACATGGGATCACACAGTAGTGAGGGTCTGCTGCAGACAGGAAAGAGGGATAAGAGCATATTTGCACTGCAGCGTGTGCACGCTGGTTCTGCTCCTGCCGTGTCAGTGCAGACATGCAGGTATGAGGATTCAATCCAGGCAGCGCTTGCTCTGGTCAAACGAGAGCTGTCAGTCAAGCTAAGGGGAGGTGCACAGCATATTTATTCAGGGGCAAAACAGTGCACTGAACCCTTATTTACATATAAAAAGTGTTTTGTCCATCTAAAGAAGTAGTTTATACAGCAGGTATGGATTTTATATGGGTTCTACCACCTATAGGACTGTGTTACTCATACAAATCATGTCATGGGGGTGACCCCAACACAATCCGCATTATTATTATTATTTATTATAATAGCACCATTTATTCCATGGTGTTTTACATGTGAAAAAGGAGTATACATAGCAAAAACAATTTAAAAAATTTGAACAAAAACGAGTCAGCGACTGGTCCAGGAGGAGAGAGGACCCTGCCCGCGAGGGCTCACAGTCTACAAGGGATGGGTGGGGATACAGTAGGTGAGGGTAGGGCTGGTCGTGCAGCAGTATGGTGGAGCGAGGGTTACTGCAGGTTGTAGGCTTGTCAGAAGAGGTGGGTCTTCAGGTTCCTTTTGAAGGTTTCCCCAGTAGGCGAGAGTCTGATATGTTGGGGTAGAGAGTTCCAGAGTAGGTGGGATGCATGGGGAAAATCTTGTATGCGATTGTGGGAAGAGGAGATAAAAGGGGAGAAGAGAAGGAGATCTTGTGAGGATCGGAGGTTGCGTGCTGGTATGTAGTGGGAGACTAGGTCACAGATGTATGGAGGAGACAGGTTGTGGATGGCTTTGTATGCCATGGTTAGGGTTTTGAACTGGAGTCTCTGGGCAATGGGGAGCCAGTGAATGCATGTACTATATGCAAATATTCCAGTGGAATTCATTACAAATTACTGCCCGTGGATGTAACCTTACACATGATTAGAAATATTTCTTCTCCTAATGACTGATCCATATATTTGACCTTTTCCGCAAAGGACATATCAGACAAGGGCAAGTATTTTAAGACAGACTCTCCGAGAATCTTCTGCATCTGTCCCCCAAAGCTCCAACTTTTTAGGAGCTACGAATCTTGCTTCTGGCGAATAAAAACGAAATCATGGCATCAGCTACAGGGAGTAAATCACATAATTAAAGCTGCATCTATGGCTCTGTTCTGCTTGTTCCATGGATGCTTGCATTACACATTGTGCAAGTATCTGACCTACACTCTTCTTTCAGCATGCTTCCTTGATTTACCCCGTGACCCCCTAACCGTGTATAAAAATATGTAAGCCAGGAAATGTGGGTTTGTAATTGAAGACTGATATCCTCCTTTAAAGTTCGTCTGGGTTACATAAGAATGTGTGAGGTGAACAACATGGAAAGCCAGATGGTGTCCGGATCTAATTCTGAGCTGACAATTTATGCCTCATCATCACAGTTTGGCTAGCATAGAAGACAACAGGATTTACTGTACGGCTGTGTCAGGGTTAGGCTGAAAGAAGAAAAGTCCCCAACGTCTTCCAAGACTTGGGAGTGATGATGCTTAGCAATGATGCACTGTTGTCTGTCAGTGCAAGAGAGAAAACCGATTCCACAGGAAGACAAGTAGCACTTTGTGGATGGCATATGCCCAGGAGCACAGCTGCCAGGGGGCAGATCATGACCAATGGTGAATGGTCACAAATGCAGTGCTGCTGACTGCTCCCTTTGTAAGGTAAAAATCATGAATTGTAAAGAAGCCTTTGGAGCAGGCAGAGAAGAAGTTTATTGTAGATGAATACATTTAGACTGAAAGCATTCACGACTGTTTAGTTACTTAGACGCAAAGTTCAAAGTAGATGCAATTTTTTTATGTAAATTCTATCATCAAGAAACAGGTAATTGATATAGAGCACAAGGTGGAACTCAGCTGGAAAAACTCCATTCCTGATCTTTGCTCCTAGTTCACATGTAAAGCGCCATGGAATTAATGGCGCTATTATAATAATAATAGTGCGTCAGCTTCTGCCCAGTTCTGTGCTCATTAAGCAAATCATCTTATTTAGCAATCACCAGTCCAGAGTACAGTGAGCTAGCAGATACAGTACAGACCAAAAGTTTGGACACACCTTCTCCTGCTTTGAGCAGGGGGTTGGACCAGATGACCCAGGAGGTCCCTTCCAACTCTACCATTCTATGATTCTATGATTTAAAGATTTTTCTGTATTTTCATGACTATGAAAATTGTACATTCACACTGAAGGCATCAAAGCTATGAATTAACACACGTGGAATTATATACTTAACAAAAAAGTGTGAAACAACTGAAAATATGTCTTATATTCTAGGTTCTTCAAAGTAGCCAGCTTTTGCTTTGATGACTGCTTTGCACACTCTTGGCATTCTCTTGATGAGCTTCAAGAGGTAGTCACCAGAAATGGTTTTCACTTCACAGGTGTGCCCTGTCAGGTTTAATAAGTGGGATTTCTTGCCTTATAAATGGGGTTGGGACCATCAGTTGTGTTGTACAGAAGTCAGGTGGATACACAGCTGATAGTCCTACTGAATAGACTGTTAGAATTTGTATTATGGCAAGAAAAAAGCAGCTAAGTAAAGAAACACGAGTGGCCATCATTACTTTAAGAAATGAAGGTCAGTCAGTGCGAAAAATTGGGAAAACTTTGAAAGTGTCCCCAAGTGCAGTTGCAAAAACCATCAAGCGCTACAAAAAAACTGGCTCACATGAGGACCGCCCCAGGAAAGAAAGACCAAGAGTCACCTCTGTTTCTGAGGATGTTTATCCGAGTCACCAGCCTCAGAAATCGCAGGTTAACAGCAGCTCAGATTAGAGACCAGGTCAATGCCACACAGAGTTCTAGCAGCAGACACATCTCTACAACAACTGTTAAGATGAGACTTTGTGCAGCAGGTCTTCATGGTAAAATAGCTGCTAGGAAACCACTGCTAAGGATAGGCAACAAGCAGAAGAGACTTGTTTGGGCTAAAGAACACAAGGAATGGATATTAGACCAGTGGAAATCTGTGCTTTGGTCTGATGAGTCCAAATTTGAGATCTTTGGTTCCAACCACCGTGTCTTTGTGAGACGCAGAAAAGGTGAATGGATGGACTCTACATGCCTGGTTCCCACCGTGAATCATGGAGGAGGAGGTGTGATGGTGTGGGGGTGCTTTGCTGGTGACACTGTTGGGGATTTATTCAAAATTGAAGGCATACTGAACCAGCATGGCTACCACAGCATCCTGCAGCGGCATACTGTTCCATCCGGTTTGCGTTTAGTTGGACCATCATTTATTTTTCAACAGGACAATGACCCCAAACACACCTCCAGGCTGTGTAAGGGCTATTTGACCAAGAAGGAGAGTGATGGGGTGCTACGCCAGATGACCTGGCCTCCACAGTCACCAGACCTGAACCCAATCTAGATGGTTTGTGGTGAGCTGGACCGCAGAGTGAAGGCAAAAGGGCCAACAAGTGCTAAGCATCTCTGGGAACTCCTTCAAGATTGTTGGAAGACCATTTCCGGCGACTACCTCTTGAAGCTCATCAAGAGAATGCCAAGAGTGTGCAAAGTAGTCATCAAAGCAAAAGGTGGCTACTTAGAATATGACATATTTTCAGTTGTTTCACACTTTTTTGTTAAGTATATAATTCCACATGTGTTAATTCATAGTTTTGATGCCTTCATTGTGAATGTACAATTTTCATAGTCATGAAAATACAGAAAAATCATTAAATGAGAAGGTGTGTCCAAACTTTTGGTCTGTACTGTATGTCCGTATTATATATTATCAGCTCAGGTCTGAAGTCATTATTACAAACCGCACACAACATTGTGCAATTTGTCTTATAACTGGTGTAATAAATAAAATGCAGTGTATATTATTAGTTAAAGAGTTGAACCCCCACGCCACCCCTCCATCTACCAATGTATACACTGTATAGATACAGTCATCACTCAGCACTGGGATGGGGAGCAGTAGAGGCCCCCTTCTTCCCATGTGTACACTAACTTTTAAAGAAGTTGTCCACTACTTTATATGAACCCCCCCAATGTATCCCCCCGGGGCCAGAAGTGTTTTTGTAGATACCTTGCGGTACCTTTTCTGCCTCTGAGCGGCGCTATCGCTGGCCGCTCAGAGGCATCACATGACCCGTCACTGATGTCACATCAAGTGAGGCATGACATCAGTGACACGCTCCCCACATGGTGGATGCCGGGTGTGACACGCGGGGTAACCCCGCCTACAACCCAGCAGGAAGAGGGACCCTCGGCTGCAGCCGGGCATCACGTGAAAAGGCACCACAAGATATTTAGAGAAACACTTATGGGCCCTGGGGGAATACATTGGGGGATCATATAAAGTAGTGGACAACCCCTTTAAGCATATTCTTTGTAAATGGATTATTGTTAACCCTTTTGACCTTTACTCATAATATGTTTCCCTGAACAAAGGCAGATCCACTTTAAAGGAATTCTACCAAGATCACATTACTGGATAGGTGATAATTTACTGATTTCGGGGGTTCCAACCACTGGGAACACACCAATCAAGAAAACTCAGTCCGCTGTCTGGATGAAGGAGCAATGCTCCGCCATTCTGTGTATGAGCATTACAAAGAAAGTTCAGCATGGTCACTGACTATTCTCCATCCTTCCCAGGTACTATAAATGCGCAAACACAGCCTCTGCAGTAATCAGATTAGGAACTTGAGACTTCCATTCTCATGAATAATGGGACCCCAAGCGAATAGCAATTTATCACCTATTCTGGTGATAGGCAGCGTTGTTACTTGAAGCTCATGGGTCCCAATAAAAGTCTCCAACAGGGCCCCTAAGCATTAAAGGTCTTTAATAATATTGGTCTTTTCATATGGGCCAAAGGGACCTTTTGAGCCCCTGTAAACTCTACATCTTGGTTTCAGCTGTTGCCCCTGTACCTGTGCTAGCTTGCGATTAAAAAAAAAAAAGGCTAAGGAGAAAAAATAGCGCAAAAATAGGGTGTCATCTAGTTGATATGTATCAGGAATCATATTGATATATGCTGATCTGATCCTGGGGTGTATGGCTGCTGCAGATCCAGGTTGCGATTTTGGTAGACCCCCTTTAAATTTAGCTGTAGAACTGACTTGCCCACTGCATCAAATAGTTGGCAAATGGCAAACCGATTTTTGTAAAGTTAGAATTCAATCTTCTTAAAAATAAGGTAATAAAATTTTTTACATTGCATAAATATAGAATAAATATATTTACATACACACATATATATGCACTGAAGTGGCTATCACACTGTGTATATTGTGGGCAAGCATTCTTGTTTTCTCCTACTTAGGATACACTGGACTCCGCAGCCAGGGAAAGCAGAATGGCCTTTGCTGTGTTTTCAAAGAGGGCTGCTCTGTTCTGCTGCTCTCCCTTCTTCACCCAATGTCCATAGATCCTAAATGCACAAGCATCAATCATCTTCCTAATGGGCTTGATTGCATATGGGTCCCGTGCTACAATCTCCTTGGTAACTGGCTTCACTTTACGGTAGTAGTGGTAAATCCGGACAGAGGCAAGAACTGTTAAACAGACCACCTGAAAATAGACCATTTGATTAGTTTAATTTTTTTTCTTTGCATTACACAATAAGAATAATTCTTCTTTGAACTGCACCATAATTGGTACACAATAGGGTTTTCTCTAGGTCTCAGTACTGGCGTATGTGCACAGAACTCCGTTGTGACCAAAAGTGTTGAATCTGTCGCATTTCAAACAAAAAATGCTGGTGCTCATTTGAAACGCATTTCCTTTTATATGGAATCCATTTTTTAAAGTATATCAATAAAGAATATATTTTTACAAAGGAGCTGGAACCACCTATTCTTACCCTGAATTAATATATTGCAGATGCTGTGTTTAACACCTTTAACCCCCAAGCCTGTTTTCACCTTCATGACCAGGCTAAATTTTACCATTTTGACCACTGTCACTTTATGAGGTAATAACTCAAACACTTCATCGGATCCCAGTAATTCTTAGACTGTTTTCTCATGACATATTGTACTTAATGACAGTGGTAAAATTTGTTCATTATACCTTGCGTTTATTTGTGAAAATATCGGATATTTGGCATATTTTTGAATATTTAGCAATTTTCGAGCCTTTAATTCTTATGCCCTTAAATCAGAGAGTTATATCACACAAATTAGTTAATAAATAACATTTACCACATATTTGCTTTATATCTGAATCATTTTTTGAAACATCATTTTTTTTTGTTGGGAAGTTAGAAGGGTTAAAAGTTGATCAGCAATTTCCAATTTTTCCAACAAAATTTACAAAACCATTTTTTTAGAGACCACATCACATTTGAAGTGACTTTGGGGGCCTACGTGACAGAAAATACCCAAAAGTGACACCATTATAAAAACTACACCCCTCAAATTCCTCAAAACGACATTCAAGAAGTTTATTAACTCTTCAGGTGCTTCACAGAAATTAAAGTAATGTGGAAGGAAAAAAATTAACATTTTACTTTTTTTTCATAAAAATTTTACTTTACTTGTTATTTTCACAAGGGTAACAGGAGAAAATGAACCCCAAACTTTGTAGGGCAATTTCTCCTGTCTCGGAAGGGATGCAGCAATGTTTGACTTTTTGAAAGTAAAAATGGCTGGAATCGAGAGTGGCTGCCTTGATGTGTTTCCAGAGCCACTGATGTGCCTAACCAGTGGAAACCATGGACAAGTGACCACATTTTGGAATCTAGACCTTTCAAGGAATGTATCTAGATGTGTGGTGAGCACCTTGAACCCCCTGGTACTTCACAGAAGTTTTATAACGTAGAGCCGTGAAAATAAAAAATCACATATTTCCCACAAAAATGTTCTTGTCCCCAAATTTTCACAAGTGTAACAGGAGAACATGGAACACAAAATTTGTTGTTCAATTTCTCCTGAGTATGCCGATACCCCATATGTGGGGGAAAACTACTGTTTGGGTGCATGGTAGGACTCGGAAGGATAGCCACACGGTTTGACTTTTTGAACACAAATGGCTGGAATCGAGAGCGAATGTCATGTCGTGTTTACAGGACCCCTGATGTGCCAGTGGAAACCCCCCACATGTGACCCTGTTTTGGAAACTAGACCCCTCAGGGAACTTATCTAGATGTGTGGTGAGCACCTTTAACCCCCATGTGCTTCACAGAAAATTATAACGTAGAGACATGAAATTAAACAAATATTACCCAAAAAAATGTTCTTTTAGCCCCAAATTTTTTATTTTAACAGGTAACAAAAGAAAATGCACCATACAATTTGATGTGCAATTTCTCCTGAGTACGCCAAAAGCCCATATGTGGAGGAAAACTACTGTTTGGGCGCATGGCAGGGCTCGGAAAGGAAGGAGCACCATTTGACTTTTGGAGAGCAAAATTGGCTAGAATCATTAGCGGGCGCCATGTAGCATTTGAAAAGCCCCTGATGTTCCTACACAGTGGAAACTCCATACAAGTGACCCCATTTTGGAAACTAGATGCCTCAAGGAACATATCTAGATGTGTAGTAAACACTTTGAACTTCCAAGTGCTTCACAGAAGAGCTGTGAAAATAAAAAAAATCACATTTTTCCACAAAAATGCTCTCTTAGTTCCAAATTTTAATTTCCACAAGGGTAACAGAACCAAATGGAACCCAAAATGCATTGTAAAATTTCTTCAGAGTACGCCGATATCCCATATGTGGGGGAAAACTACTGTTTGAGCGTATGGGAGAGCTTGGAAGGGAAGGAATGACGTTTTGGATCGCAGACTTTGACGGAATGGTCTGCGGGTGTCATGTTGCATTTAGAAAGCCCCTGATGTACCTAAAAAGTGGAAACAAGTGACTGCATTTTGGAAACTAGACCCCTCAAGGAATTTATCTAGATGTGTGGGGAGCACCTTGAACCCCCAGGTGCTTCACAGAAGTTTACAATGTTGAACTGTGAAAATGGAAAAAAAATATTTTTCCCACAAAAATGTTTTGGCTCCAATTTTTTGCATTTTCACAAGGATAGCTGGAGAAAATGGAGCCCAAAATTTGTTGTGCAATTTCTCCGGAGTTCACCAAGTGCACTATATTGGAGTAAAGATTTTGCTGGAATGGTTTGGGAGTGCTATGTCACATTGGCAGAGCCCAAAGGTGCCAGAACAGTAGATAATCCCCATAAGTGACATCATTTTACAAACTACACCCCCCAATGAATTCACGTAGGGGGGCAGTGAACATGTGCCTCACAGAATTTTATACCATTGGGTGGTGAAGAAAGAATAATTACATTTTTACCTCTAAAATGTTGTTTTAGCCCCAAGTTTGTAATTTTTCTAAGGGCTACTAGGAAAAAAATGGACCTCAGTTTGTTGTGCAATTTCTCCTGATTACGCCAATACCCTACATGTAATCAGGAAATACTTTTCAGGAACAGTGCAAAGCTCTGAAGGGAAGGAGCGACATATTATAGTGTAGATTTTACTGTTGTGGGTTGCGGGTGCCATTACCCACTGGGAGTGCCCATGAGGCGCCAAAAAAGCAGAACCCCCCATAAGTGACCCAATTTTACAAACTACACCTCTCAATTAATTAATCTAAGGGTGCAGTGATCATATTCACACCACAGGTGTGTCACAGAATTTTATACCATTGAGCAGTGAAGAAAAAATAATACAATTTTTACCACTAAAATTTCGTTTTAGCTCTAGATTTTACATTTTCACAAGGGAAATGGGTAAAAATGGCACCAAAATTTGTCACACAATTTCTGCTGAACGTGGAAATACCCCATATGTGGCTGTACAGTACTGCTTAGCCACACAGCAAGACTCAGAAGGGACGTAGCACTATTTGCCTCCTGGAGCCCAGATTTTCCTAGAATAGTTTGTGGACTCCATTTACAGAGCCACTAAGTGCTAGAAAAGCAGTATTCCTCTCAAGTGACCCCATTTTGGAAATTATACCACTTTGGGAATTTATCTACATGTGTAGCGATGATTTTGACTCCATGGGTGTTTTCCAGAAACAAGCAGTAGTGGATGTTGCAGAGTGAAAATTGCAAATGTGCCATTGTAGTGCCCAGTACATATTGCCCAGCTCATGCTTCTGGAGACACTATAGCGCTTTTCCAGAGCTTTTGTACTACCAGTAATATGAATGTTTCGAAGTGAACATTGCAAACTGCCATTGTAGTGCCCAGTACTTTGTAGTGCCCAGCTCATGCTTCTGGAGATATGCATCTGTAAATTAGGCGGACTCTCATCACTACTAAAATGCCAAACATGTGGATGATAAATGTGGGTTAGGCACACTGGGGCTCAGAAGGGGGAGAGGCATTTGGTTTTGGGAGCGCAGAATTTGCTGAATTTATTTTGGGGGGTGAGGATATATAGCACTTTTACAGAGCCTTTGTACTACCATTAACGTGGAGGACCCCTATATTTCCGTTAACAGGTGACGGACCTGAGTGAGGACTTGCTTTTATTGTGGACTGAGTTGAAGATTTTATTGGGAACATTTTACTTAAAGGGGTTGTCCACTACTAGGATAACCCCTTCTTGAACTAAATGTTTGGCCCCGATAAAATAAAAAAAAACTATACTCACCTCCCGTGCTGGCACCCAATCAATCCTGGCGTCACTGTCCACCTCCCCTACGTATGGATTGAACATGAAGAGGAAGTCGAGGCTGCAGCTGATCTTTGACTTCTACTTCATGTTCAATCTGTACGTAGGCAGGTACAGTGACGCCAGCGTTGATTGAACGCCTGGCACTACATGTCATTCCCCCGCACCAGAGCTCCGTGACTGTGGATGGAAAAATATGGAAGGAAAAAATGAACATTTAACTTTTTATCCCAAAAATGGACCCAAATTTTTTTGTGCAATTTATCCTGAGTATGTTGATACCCTATATGTGGGGGAAAACCACTGTTTGGGCGCACGATTGAGATAGGAAGGGAAAGAGCACTGTTTGACTTTTTGAATGCCAAATTGACTGGAATCGAGAGCGGATGCCATGTTCTGTTTGGAGAGCCCCTGATGTGCCTAAACAGTAGAAACCCCCCACAAGTGATCCCATTTTGGAAACTATACCCCTCAAGGAACTTATCTAGATGTGTGGTGAGCATCTTGAACTGCCAGGTACTTCACAGAAGTTTATAACGTACAGCTGTGAAAATAAAAAAAAATTTTCCCGCAAAAATTATAATTTAGCCCCACATTTTTTATTTTAACAACGGTAACAGGAGAAAATGGACCCCAAAAATGTTTTTTCAATTTCTCCTGAGTATGCAGATACCCCAAATGTGGGAGAAAACCACTGTTCGAGCGTACTGCAGGGCTCAGAAGGGAAGGAGCACTGTTTGACTTTTTGAATGCGAAATTGGAATCGAGAGTGGACCCCATGACGGGTTTGGGGAGCCCTGGTGTGCCTAAACAGTGGAAACCCCCCCACATGTGACCCTATTTTGAAAACTAGACCCCCAAGTAATGTATCTATATGTGTGGTGAGCATCTTGAACCCTCATGTGCTTCACAGAAATTTATAACGTTGAGCCGTGAAAATAAAAAAAAATCACATATTTTCCACAAAAAATGTTTTTTGACCTCACAAGGGTAACAGGAGAAAATGGACCACAAAAATGTGTGCAAGTTCTCCTCAGTACGCCAGTACCCCATATGTGGTGGAAAATTACTGATTGGGCACACGGCAGAGCTCGGAAGGGAAGGAGTGACGATTTGGAGCGCAGACTTTGATGTAATGGTCTGCGCATACCATGCTGTGTTTGGAGAGTCCCTGATGTGCCTAAACAGTGGTAATCCCCCACAAGTGACCCCATTTTGGAAACTAAACCCCTCAAGGAATTTATCTAGAGGCATAGTTTTATAATAATGATTATAATGTTTTTGGTTTTACTGGTGTATGAATTTATAATACGGTGATATGTGTACATTGTGCGGAGTACATCAGATTATAAAAGTGTATGGTGTCAACAGGGTAAAAACAAATGTTATTAATTTATGGACATGTGATACGCTTTGAAGCAATGCTTAATGCAAAGGCCAGGTTTTACAATGATAAACTGTGTCTTTTCATGGTCTCCTCTTGGAGCATACTCTGCACCTTTTTTGTGATCTTCCCGTCTCTGCTGTTTGGAGAACCTCTCCTGGAAAATGTTGACCTGGGACAATATCGGCACCATCAGTTTTAGAAGTACTGGAACCCTCACCTTCCTGAGTGCCAAACATTAGGGCCTTGATGACTACCTCCTGAAACTGAAGAGAGGTCCCCATATTGCCTGCAGATCAAAACAGCACAAAAGCATTGTACAGTGCCATCAGTACAATGTGCATGGCCAATTTTTTTATACCATACTTTAGCTTTTCGTATGGCACTGTATGGTTTGAGGACCTGATCTGAGAGACCTACACCCCCCATGTACTTATCATAATCCAGGATACAATCTAGCTTTGGGACTTGTGTTATGGTACCTCTGACATTGATAAGGGAGCTGTTGTCACGGTGTATGGTGGTCAAGATAAGGACATTTCTCTTGTCTTTATACTTGACCACCAGCATGTTGTCACTGCATTGGGCTCTGCTTTCGCCCCTTCTCAGCAGTTGCTCAATTAGTGACTTAGGGAGGCCTCTCTGACTTTTTACATGATATCGCATGCAACTGTACCTTTGACAGAGAGAGTCTTGAAGAACGGGATGCTGGTGTAAAAGTTATCAATGTAGAGGTGATAATCCTTATCCAGTAGTGGGTGCAGCAATTCCCACACAATTTTCCCACTCACCCCCAGGACAGAGGGGCATTCAGGGTGGGAAATCTGAGTGTCTTTCCCTTCGTAGACCCTAAATCTGTGGGTGTACCCTGGGGTACTCTCATACAGCTTGTACAGTTTGATTCCATACCTGGTCCTTTAACTGGGCAGGTATTGTCAGAATTTTAGCCTCCCTTTGAAATGAATCAGAGATTAATTTATAGAGATGTCCCTTTGGGGGTTGTACGCCTCAGAAAACTTTCTGCTGAAGTGTTCAATTACTGGCCGAACTTTATACAGACGATCAAAGTCAGGATCGTGCCAGGAAGGACACTGTGCATTATCACAATAATTCAAAATTTTTTGGATAGCTTCAAATAGCAGCCTTGGCATTGCCATAAGGAATACCGGTGTGCTGTAGAGAATATCAGTACTCCAGTATTGCCCAATCTTTGGTTTTCTGACTATGCCTATATGTAGCACAATACCCCAAAATGTCATAATTTCTTCTGCATTTACAGGGGTCCATCTGACGTATGATGACGTGGGATTTTAGGTGAAAAATTGATGGGCATACAAATTTGTCTGGGCCACCATAAGATTTATTAGAATCTCGCTGAAAAAGAATTTGAAGAAGTCCATTTCAGTGAGAGCTTGTAGCGTCAAATTGGATTCCTGAGCTGCCCATGAAATCTGGAATAACAGGCTGATGATTTTCGGAGAGTGAAGTCCAAATGGGATCGAGTGCTGTAGGGGTTACCTGGGTCCTAGGGCCCCTTGCTGGGAGTCCCTCCTCACTAAATAAGGAGGAAGAGAAATAGAGGAATGTGGGGTCTTCCTCACTGGATGAATCCGTGTTGGAGGCAAGGAAAGCGTATGCCTCCTCTGGTGAATAGTGTCTTCTTGACGAATGGGTCATTTTAATTTTATCCTTCAAAACACTGGAGATGTGTGTGTAAGTGGTGCTTTTACTCATGTATTGTATAGAGAGAAAAAAAAGGAAACATTTAGAAGAAAATGAAAAGAAAAATCAGTAGATGTAAAAAAAAATCAGAGTAACGTACATTACACTAATGTCCTACCTATCAAGTTATTTGGCGCTAACTATTCTTTTTTTTTTTCCAAAGAAAAACGTACGTCATTAACACTGCGATGTACGCTCCCCTAATGCACTGGCTAAGAAGTTACCCGGCAATAATTTTTTTTTTTTTGCAAAAGAAAATGCTACCTCCCTACCTATAAAGCTACACTGTACTAACTGATATTTTTTTTTCCTAAAAGAAAGTCAGACATCACTTACACTGCGACGTCCGCAACTCTAATGTGCTACCTCCCTACCTATAAAGCTAAGTATCTGTAGCATCTGCCATCTCCTATCTCAGTAATGGGAAGGTCTGTCTTCACTGAATACAGATTTTACCTCCGAATTGAGGATTTTGATAATGATGGATCAATTTTGGCAGAGAAAGAAGCAGATTTCTCTGATAAGATATATTACAAAGTTGCTTATTTTCATGTGTAATATTGATATATGTTTTTTCAGTCATATTTCTCTTTCTGTCTTTTGGTATTTATTACCGGTTTTTGTACTTTTCTTCAAAATGGTGCATGCGGTTCATAACTTTTATATCTTAAATATATTTAAAATATTATGTCTTAAATAAAAGTCACTTAGTTTTGTCTTAAATAGTTTTTCTGACTTTTATAACACAAAACGTGTTTTGCAAAATGCCCAAATTTCTGGTGTATTTACCATCACTTCAGGGAGGGACATTTGCAATGAATTTTGCGACTTTGAAAAGTTGCAAATGATGTATCAGGCGAAAACATTAGGAAAACACAAAATCTTTCACAGTGACGAACTAAAAAAAACTACGTAGGGAAACATAAGTAAAATAGACTATAAAAAATGTGCAAAATAAAACAATCAGGCATAAATAAAAAAATACACATGAAAACCAACAAAAACTATATAAAAAAAAGGCACCAATGCAATGATGAATAGTCCCCATTGACTTTACCATAGTTTAATAAAATAGAGCTCATTGCATACTGATTTATAGAACTTCCATTAAAAATATAGCTAAGATAAATCCTGCTCTGCCGGCTATAAAGAAACATAGTAGTTTTACTCCTTAATGCTGAGGACACTTGGTCTGTCCTGCCCATTGTGCCTACTAGGAAACACACAATTTCAATTAATTACAAAAATTTCACTTGTATGAAATAGAAATACAGATTTACCTTAAACTTCCTGTATGGACTGAAATGGCGCACTTCTTCTACTACGTATTGTTGGAAAAATGGATGCGCTAGTGCCTCCTCTGCTGTCAGGCGTCTTTCAGGGTTCACTATTAGCAGTCGTGCAATCTTAGAGAAAAAAAAAATTACATTTTTGTGATTCTTCTCGTGGTAGAAATATGATTAAATGTAATAAATACAATTTCAATGTGTCATTGTCATTAAAAATGTATTATATATCCTTAATAGTGATGGGCACAAGTGCTCGTTTGCAGAAGGTGCTCGGGTATGCACAGAGTATCGCGGGTGCCCGAGTGAGATGTTCAAATCCCTGCGGCCGCATGTTTCATGGCTGTTAGACAATCACAGAACATGCAGGGATCGCCTGACAATCTGCAAAGCATGCAGCTGCGGGGATGCGAACATCTCACTCAGGCACCCGTGCTTCTCAGTGCATACCCCAGCACCCTCGGCAATGTCGAATAACAAACACTTGTGCTCATCACTAATCCTTAATAAACTTATGAGAATACCACTATATTTCCCTTGAAGGAAAGCTCTGTTACTCCAATATGTAGAGTCATATCTCTTGACTTTGTAGCATGGACAGAAGAGTCTTAGTGAAGGAAGACCCAAGTGAAGGCATTGACACATCTAGACAACCCCTTCCATATGCCCTGCTTGAGCAGCGAGCATCTCTGGTGTATAACTGCATCCATATAGCGGCCACTCTATAGGAAATGGGTGCACACCGGTGAAGATAGACAATCACTGGATATTCATGAAGCTGGACCCATGGTGATCAGTTAATTCAGCTTCAATATAAAAAGATCATTGACATGTTGCCTAAACCCCTTAAAGAGGATATATCAACCTTGCTTAAATACCCTTTTAGTAATTACTTGGCATATTATAGGGGTTGTCCGGTTTTAAGCTACAAGTTTGCAGTCACTTTATGTGACTGCAGACTTGTGAATCCTCACATCGCATACACTGCGCTCTGTGAGGATTCTCCAGCACCTAGAAGGGGCAGTCATGTGAACGCAAGTATGCGATATGCAGACTCCTAGCCACATTCCGACTAGACTGTTTCCGTCTCCGTTCAATACACTTGCATTGATCAAGGCTTCATCCATCTAGTTGGAATGTGGCCTGAAGTATGTACAGTACAGACCAAAAGTTTGGACACACCTTCTCATTTAAAGATTTTTCTGTATTTTCATGACTATGAAAATTGTACATTCACACTGAAGGCATCAAAACTATGAATTAACACATGTGGAATTATATACTTAACAAAAAAGTGTGAAACAACTGAAAATATGTCTTATATTCTAGGTTCTTCAAAGTAGCCACCTTTTGCTTTGATGACTGCTTTGCACGCTCTTGGCATTCTCTTGATGAGCTTCAAGAGGTAGTCACCGGAAATGGTCTTCCAACAATCTTGAAGGAGTTCCCAGAGATGCTTAGCACTTGTTGGCCCTTTTGCCTTCACTCTGCGGTCCAGCTCACCCCAAACCATTTCGATTGGGTTCAGGTCTGGTGACTGTGGAGGCCAGGTCATCTGGCGTAGCACCCCATCACTCTCCCTCTTGGTCAAATAGCCCTTACACAGCCTGGAGGTGTGTTTGGCGTCATTGTCCTGTTGAAAAATAAATGATGGTCCAACTAAACGCAAACTGGGTGGAATAGCATGCCGCTGCAAGATGCTGCGGTAGCCATGCTGGTTCAGTATGCCTTCAATTTTGAATAAATCCCCAACAGTATCACCAGCAAAGCACCCCCACACCATCACACCTCCTCCTCCATGCTTCATGGTGGGAACCAGGCATGTAGATTCCATCCGTTCACCTTTTCTGCGTCGCACAAAGACACGGTGGTTGGAACCAAAGATCTTAAATTTGGACTCATCAGGCCAAAGCACAGATTTCCACTGGTCTAATGTCCATTCCTTGTGTTCTTTAGCCCAAACAAGTCTCTTCTGCTTGTTGCCTGTCCTTAGCAGTGGTTTCCTAGCAGCTATTTTACCATGAAGGCCTGCTGCACAAAGTCTCCTCTTAACAGTTGTTGTAGAGATGTGTCTGCTGCTAGAACTCTGTGTGGCATTGGCCTGGTCTCTAATCTGAGCTGCTGTTAACCTGCGATTTCTGAGGCTGGTGACTCGGATAAACTTATCCTCAGAAGCAGAGGTGACTCTTGGTCTTCCTTTCCTGGGGCGGTCCTCATGTGAGCCAGTTTCTTTGTAGCGCTTGATGGTTTTTGCAACTGCACTTGGGGACACTTTCAAAGTTTTCCCAATTTTTCGGACTGACTGACCTTCATTTCTTAAAGTAATGATGGCCACTCTATTTTCTTTACTTAGCTGCTTTTTTCTTGCCATAATACAAATTCTAACAGTCTATTCAGTAGGACTATCAGCTGTGTATCCACCAGACTTCTGCACAACACAACTGATGGTCCCAACCCCATTTATAAGGCAAGAAATCCCACTTATTAAACCTGACAGGGCTCACCTGTGAAGTGAAAACCATTTCCGATGACTACCTCTTGAAGCTCATCAAGAGAATGCCAAGAGTGTGCAAAGCAGTCATTAAAGCAAAAGGTGGCTACTTTGAAGAACCTGGAATATAAGACATATTTTCAGTTGTTTCACACTTTTTTGTTAAGTATATAATTCCACATGTGTTAATTCATAGTTTTGATGCCTTCAGTGTGAATGCACAATTTTCAAAGTCATGAAAATACAGAAAAATCTTTAAATGAGAAGGTGTGTCCAAACTTTTGGTCTGTACTGTATATGTGCCGGCATCCTGACCGTGCGCATTGCATGCCATGTGAGGATTCACAAGTCTGCAGTTACATAGAGTGAATGCAGATTTTAGCATAAGACCAGACAACCCCTTTAACCATACTATAACATAACAATGCTAGAGCATTGTTTTTTAAAACTCTGCTTTGTGTAGTTCCTCTATTATTCCCTTCGAAAGGGTATTAATAAATTAACCACTAGGTATTACTATTCCCCTTGCCAATGGTGAATGTCCCTATATACTTATACTGACAGTAAAGGATCGCACCATGTTGACTAGGAGAATGGTAACACCCAATTGGCAATTTATTCATTTATTTTCAGGAGGCACAACAAAAAAATTGACAGGTCTTCTTTAAGTTCAATTGATATCAAATTAATTAAGTTGACATTTAGGAAACACACAGTGAGAAACTATAAGAAAATATAGTAGTATTCTGATAAGGTTCTCATATTAATATATTACCTAAATATAATTTAAGTCAATGACTTGAAACACAAAGATTATGCTATACCAGGTCTTTAACTGTGTCTGATCGATCATCCCACTCAGGGGACCCAAAGTGATATTCTCCATTCATTATCATTCGTAACATCAGCATTTGCTTCCTGTGCCAAAATGGGGGAGAACCTGCTAATAGGGTGTACATGATCACTCCGCTGCTCCACCTGAAGATGAGAAAGTCAATAACAATTTCACATTTCATACTATAATTACCGAAACCTGCATAGTAAAACACAGTTATACTATGGCTGCTATACAGATCACAATATTGAGCATTATAGTAGAATTAGTCTGTATTTTACAATGAATTAAAAAGTCTTGGTAAAACTGTAATAACTTACATGTCCACTTCTTTACCGTAGCCTGGATGGTACTCATCCATGGAGCACTGAAGAATTTCAGGGGCCAAGTATCCTGGGGTGCCACATATTTCTTTATGCAAAATGGAAATAAAGTACAGATAAATAAACAGGTAACATTCAATATTAAAGGGATCTTCTCACTAGCATATGGGCAGGATCACTTGCTTCTCAGTGTTGGCCCCAGGATGTTAAGGGGTGATCACATGAAGACTATTTATAACCTGTCAGGAGAATTAGTGATGAATGGATGATTGGGGGGGGGTCACAACACTGAGACCCAAACCGTCCTGCCCCCCACACCTCTCTATTTGTTCCTCAAGACTGCAGTGTCATTGATGTGCTCTACCTATAGGGTTGATGGAAACATAAGAGCACTGTACTGTGTACTTGGCAAATACACCTATACTGGTGTATTGATAAATGGGAATAGAAAGGTTGCATTAAATTCCACAATATGGCATTCTCTGGTATGATCTTCTTTACTAAAGCATGCCTTATATCAGGATAACACAGGACCCTCTAGAGCAGTGTTCCCCAACTCTGGTCCTCAAGAGCCACCAGCAGGTGATGTTTCCAGGATTTCCTTAGTATTGCTCAGGTGATGGAATTATTCCCTGTGTAGGTGATGTAATTATCAGCCGTCAATACTAAGGAAATTCTGAAAACATGATCTGTTAGTGGCTCTTGATGACCAGAGTCGGGGAACACTGCTCTAGAGGGCCAAGGTTCTGCCAAATAATGGTCTTCAAATGATTCTGAATTAAGAGTCAGTCGCTTGCCATTTTCTTATGGTATAATTCACAAATAACTTATATGAGCTTCTTGATATGTTCCGTATGTGGAATGACATCAATAAAGTTTGTGATATATGGTTTGGTTCATATCACTCCTACGATGTACACTCATATGCATAGGAACATGATAGCATGGCCTGCAGTGTCTCTGGAGTTGTCTCCCATCGAGCACAGCTGAGACGTCAGTGATCAGAAATTGCAAAGGGAGCTGCCAGCAGCGGATGTTGATGATTTACGTGCCCAAGTGAATTCAGCATGGCAGAACATTCCTCAGACAACCATTAATAACCTCACTGACTGCATGAAAAGACGTGTAAGTGCATGTATTTCTTCATGTTGTGTTCATACTCAATACAGAATAAATCAAGAAGTTTTGAAAATTTTGTTTCCGTTTTTCCACCATTTACGCATCATTAACACGTCTATAGATCCTGTGATTTTTATAATTCCACAACTTTTTCTTTTTGGTGTTGCAATTTTAATGTTGAGGAGTGTATATGCAGATGTACCCAGAGAAGCAGATTAGTAAAATCTATGTCAACAATTTTTATATCTTACACTTAGCTGCTACTTTGAGGAATCTGTGGTGTAACACATATTCTGTTTTGTTTCCCCAAAGTCCCTTTTCTCCTTGCGCCATATGTATTTGTGGTTTTACTGCCTTCAGTCTGAATTTACAATGTGCACATTCCCATAACAACATGGAAAACCATTGCGTGAACAGGTGTGTCCAAATTTTTGACAGGTACTGTATATATGCATAGCATAACATATAAAGTACAGTGTACCTTTTATAAGGTCGATGGCAGATGTTACACACCTGTCCCTGGTCTTGCTCTGCTCCATCTTCC
Source organism: Phyllobates terribilis (assembly GCF_046119375.1). Lineage (NCBI taxonomy): Eukaryota > Metazoa > Chordata > Amphibia > Anura > Dendrobatidae > Phyllobates > Phyllobates terribilis. The sequence goes on along the minus strand of NW_027362762.1, from coordinate 411,473,532 downwards.
CCGGTCCATTGAACTTTCTTATGCTCCATGTCAGGCGTTACAGGTGGCCTGGCGTGCTTCCATGCGATGAACTACCTGGGCTTACTTAAGAGCTACTAAGACACATACCTGGGCATTGGTGTTAAATATGAGACTAGATTTGCAGTTTGTGTGTGGATAGCATCCTGGCTGCGGGCTGCAGGATGTCTCCTGTAGACCAGCAGCTCTAATGCTTCTACCTACTTGTCTGCTGCTTCTAGTGACTCCGGAGTACTGTTGGCTACCTCTCCCCGGGTCTCCTGGAGCTCTTCTCTGTGTCCACCTGCAGTTTTCAGGACGTCTTCCTGGCTGTGTGCGGCTTCCTTGATTGCAGACTTTCCCGTTACTCCAGAGTTCTTTCTGCTACCTGCCTGTGGTTTCTTGCACTCCACCAGCTTGCCTGCGGTTTCCTGACGTCCTCCGTCTGTCTGCCGTTTCCAGCATTCCACCTGACTACTTACGCTTTCTAGTCCCTCTACTCTCCAACCTACTGCACCGACGCCCGTGGGCCATGTGCCCACTTGGACCTTGGGCTTGGAGGATCCACATCACCTAGTGGGCCCATTGAACTTCTCATAATAGCAGACATACAGTTAGGTCCATATATATTTGGACAGAGACAACATTTTTCTAATTTTGGTTCTAGACATTACCACAATTAATTTTAAACAAAACAATTCAGATACAGTTGAAGTTCAGACTTTCAGCTTTCATTTGAGGGTATCCACATTAAAATTGGATGAAAGGTTTAGGAGTTTCAGCTCCTTAACATGTGCCACCCTGTTTTTAAAGGGACCAAAAGTAATTGGACAATTGACTCCAAGCCTATTTCATGGACAGGTGTGGGCAATCCCTTCGTTATGTCATTCTCAATTAAGCAGATAAAAGGCCTGGAGTTGATTGATTTGTGTGGTGCTTGCATTTGGAAGGTTTTGCTGTGAAGTAAACATGCGGTCAAAGGAGCTCTCCATGCAGGTGAAACAAGCCATCCTTAAGCTGCAAAAACAGAAAAAACCCATCCGAGAAATTGCTACAATATTAGGAGTGGCAAAATCTACAGTTTGGTACACCCTGAGAAAGAAAGAAAGCACTGGTGAACTCATCAATGCAAAAAGACCTGGGCGCCCACGGAAGACAACAGTGGTAGATGATCGAAGAATAATCTCCATGGTGAAGAGAAACCCCATCACAACAGCCAACCAAGTGAACAACACTCTCCAGGAGGTAGGCGTATCAATATCCAAATCTACCATAAAGAGAAGACTGCATGAAAGTAACTACAGAGGGTTCACTGCACGGTGCAAGCCACTCATAAGCATCAAGAATAAAAAGGCTAGACTGGACTTTGCTAAAAAACATCTAAAAAAGCCAGCACAGTTCTGGAAGAACATTCTTTGGACAGATGAAACCAAGATCAACCTCTACCAGAATGATGGAAAGAGAAAAGTATGGCGAAGGCGTGGTACAGCTCATGATCCAAAGCATACCGCATCATCTGTAAAACACGGCGGAGGCAGAGTGATGGCTTGGGCATGCATGGCTGCCAGTGGCACTGGGTCACTAGTGTTTATTGATGATGTGACACAGGACAGAAGCAGCCGAATGAATTCTGATGTATTCAGAGCCATACTGTGTGCTCAGATCCAGCCAAATGCAGCCAAACTGATTGGTCGTCGTTTCATACTACAGATGGACAATGACCCAAAACATAAAGCCAAAGCAACCCAGGAGTTTATTAAAGCAAAGAAGTGGAATATTCTTGAATGGCCAAGTCAGTCACCTGATCTCAACCCAACTGAGCATGCATTTCACTTGTTAAAGACTAAACGTCAGACAGAAAGGCCCACAAACAAACAGCAACTGAAAACCACCACAGTGAAGGCCTGGCAGAGCATCAAAAAGGAGGAAACACAGCGTCTGGTGATGTCCATGAGTTCAAGACTTCAGGCAGTCCTTGCCAACAAAGGGTTTTCAACCAAGTACTAGAAATGAACATTTTATTTACAATTATTTAATCTGTCCAATTACTTTTGGTCCCTTTAAAAACAGGGTGGCACAGGTTAAGGAGCTGAAACTTCTAAACCCTTCATCCAATTTTAATGTGGATACCATCAAATGAAAGCTGAAAGTCTGAACTTCAACTGTATCTGAATTGTTTTGTTTAAAATTCATTGTGGTAATATCTAGAACCAAAATTAGAAAAATGTTGTCTCTGTCCAAATATATATGGACCTAACTGTATATAACTGTATATACAATTCCATACATCTGGGGCATACATTTGGAGGTAATGGACTTATGAACGGGTGAACAAAAAACAATACAGCAAGACTTCAACAATGGTTAGCATGCTCTGAGCTCACACTGAATGGCAGACACAGAATTCAGAACCGGCACGAACCTAGTAATCCTTATTACGGCTGTCAGGGGTATTGTGTTGCATCAGTAATGACATTAGAAGACCTGTCATAGGACGTCTTACCTTTTAGTTTCTCTCCTTCAGGAATCTGACATGAGAAACCAAAATCTGTCAGCTTGATGTTCATATCATCATCCAGTAGAATGTTTTCTGGTTTTAGGTCTCTGTGAACGATATTCTGGGAATGCAGGTATGCTACAACTTCAAGCAGGGCTCGCATTATCTTCCTGTCAGAGGTAATAATAAATACTGATACATCTTTAATGATGTTAAGATTTATTTTATATGCATCACTCATCATGCATTATCAATAGTCAACACAGGGTGGCTGGCAGCACTTGTCCAAAACTCATCCCACCTGCAGTGACCAATAGCGGCATGTTTTTCATTCAAAATCATAATGTCATTGGCCACAGTGGGTGGGCAGTTTTGCACATGTGTAGTTTGATGCTTAAAGGGGTTGTCCAGGTTTGGCATGAAAGGCTGTAGTCACTCTATGTGACTGCAGACTTGTGAATCCTCAGTGCTCACAAGTCAAGATTCTCTGATGCCGGGGGTCATGTGACCTCAAACATGCGATATGCATTCTCCCGGCTACATTACAACTGGACGTGCATGGATTCACTCAACTGAGAAAACACGTACACGTCTAGTCGGAATGTAGCCAGAAGTATGCATATCGCATTCTTGCAATCACATGACTGCCTGGGCTCTCCTCTTGCACCAGAGAATTACCAAGTCTGCAGTCACATAGAGTGACTGCAGACTTTCGTGCCAAACCTGTACAACCCTTTTAAAGGGCTGACTACCTTTATTTTACAGTTTTTGATAAGTTCCCCCACATGATGCGCAAGGTTCTGAAAAAATGTATGCCCTATGCGAATAGTGTTCTTTAAAACATTTTGGTTCTAGGACACAAATGAACTATAATTGGTCAAATTCAAGGATTACATATGAGGTTCAGACAGTGCTAGGTTGACTAACACTTCTTAAACCTCTTAAAGGGAACGTATCAGTAGGATCACCCCTCCTAAGCAGTCTATATGGGCACATATGTAATAGGAAGGTGAATTAAATAGTACATTGATATCTGTGATCTGATTTCTTATTCCAGAGATATCCATGTTTTTCTGTAAATGAACTATTCAGGACTATGGGCAGGATACTGATGTGCATGAGAATCTGCACATTATTATACATGAAGGGTGAGTTACCGGTGTGATGTGTAATGGCCGCTCTCTGCTCTCCTGATCTCACTGCAGAGCTGTGTGTGATTATACCTGACACATCTGCAGGTGTCCTCTAAGGGTTTCAGCTTCCATCTCACAGGCAGACAGGGTTGCAATAGTGTTGTAATACAGCAGAGCTGTGAGAGCTGCAGCTGCTAACGTGTTTGTTATGAGACAAATTTCAGCTCTACTGTTCTGTGTTAGTTACATGTCTCACACTGATAACTCCCTACTTTATTTACAATAATCTATAGAAGCAGATTCTCATGCAGATCAGTGTCCTGCCCATAGATCTCAACAACTCATAAAGGTATCATCTTATTCAGCTTCCTATAACCTACATGCTCATACAGTATATACAGTTTAGGAGGATTGATCCTACTGACAAATTCCCTTTAAAGGGAATCTGTCTTCAGGTTTTTGCCACCTAATCTGTGAGGTGCATTATGTAGAGATACAGACACTGATTCCAGCAATGTGTTACTTACTGGGCTGCTTAGAGTAGTTTTTATAAAATCACAGATTAATCAGCAGGAGATTATCACTAGAAGACTAGTAAACCTGCTGCCATGTAGTCCTCCATATTTATGAGCTCTGCATTAACCTGCCCCTAAGACTGATTGGCAGCTTTCTGCCTATGCACAGTGTACACAGAAACCAATCAGTGGTGTGGATGGGGTTATACAGAGTTCAGCATTCCAAGAACTGGTAGATCTGCAGTAATTAAAACAGTGATTTTATTAAAACTGCAGCAAGCAGCCCAGTAGGTGATACATCGCTGGAATCAGGGTCTCTGCCCCTACATCATGCTGCTGTCAGATGGGCGTAGCAAAATCCTTGAGACCAATTTTCTTTAATTCACCATGCCTGATCACCACAAGTTTCACTATTGTGATCAGCTTTTCATTCATTCGGGTCATTACCTTGTTTCCTTCTCGCTAAGGGTGACTTGTTCCGTCAGATAATCAAACAGTTCTCCTCTTTTCATCCTAAAAGACACATCATTTATGATACAAGTTTTCTTTTATTGTCAAAGACAACTGAACAGCTTAGAAATGTGCAAACTATTGGTGTCATGTTATAGTTCAGGAGTAGGGATGAGCGGACGCGTGGATGTTCAGGTTCGTCGGGTTCAGATGAGCTACAGTTGAATGTTCGGTTCGGTATCCAAACTTGACTCCGAACCCAATAGAAGTCAATGGGAACCCGAACTTCGGTGGTTTAAAATGGCGGCAAAATGGTCACAGTAAGGGCTAGGGGTCTGCAAAAGGAAGCTAAATGGAGGTAAGAGCAGGACAATTGCCATGCAAACAAATGTGGATAGGGAAATTACTTAAACTAACAATAAAAAAAAAGAAAAAATTATCTTCAACCAGGAGGCAGAGGTCCAAGTGGAGGAGGAGGTTGATGTGGAGGTGGAGGTGGAGGTGGAAGAGGCGTAGGAAGAGGAGGTAGCCAACACTGTTTTTGTGGAATTTTTATTTTTTATTTTTTTGGGGGGGTACACTGAAAACAGGCAGGATAATAATCTGCTGGCCACTCTCTCTCTGTATACAAGCAGTTTAATACTCTGCACTTTTTAGGGTTGAAAACAATGAGGAGAGCATCAAACAGGGGACGTGGCTGTGTTGCCGGTGGTGGTGGTGTAGCTGCTGCAGGGAGATAGAAGAAGTAGTAGATCTGTGCTTGTTACGTGCCCAAATGAAACACCTTCCTCTGGTGCAAGCAGGTGACAGGACATTCTGTATAATTTCGTAGGCCCGAGTCCCGCTGGATTAACGGTGAGGCCAGAACAAGTAGAGGTGGTATTAGATTGGTTGGCTGAGAGTGCCGATTTTGCGCCTACGGCTCATGGGCATCTGTCTTCCACCTCATCCCCTTGCAAATCAGGCTAGCAGTCTGAGCCCCAAGTCATGCAGCAGTCACTTCTGCTTTTTGATGACTCTGCTGTGTCGCCATGGGCCATCCATCTGGCCCTGGCCAACGATTGGAAGAGATTGAGTCCACTGATGCCCTACCACTTGTTGGAGAATGAGTACATTGAGGGGTAGTGCAGACCACCGAAGCACATCTTTGATGATGATGAAGCACAGGTGCCAACTGCTGCAGCTTACTGCTGAGTGTAGTCCGGCATTGAGGGCAGGGGTGAGGACTGGGTGGAACATTATGCAGAGGATTATTATTATTATTATTATTATTAATAATATTTTTTTTACAGCACTATTGATTCCATACACAACCCACATAGAAATTACAATGAACAAAATAATACTGGCAGACAGGTACAGAGGGGAGAGGACCTTACCCTTGGGGCCTTAAATTCTACAGGATAATGGGAAAGGAGACAGTTGGTTCGGGGGTTGAAGCAGCTCCGGTGTTGGTGAGGTGGCAGCGGGGTCATTGCAGGCTGTAAGCTGTTCTGAAGACATGGGTTTTCAAGTTCTGCTTGAAATTTTCAAATGTAGGGGATAATGTGTTGATGGGGGATACTCGGGAGAAGTCTTGCAGGCGATTGGATGAGGAACGTATGATTGTGGAGGAGAGAAGGAGGTCTTGGGAGATTACGTGGTGGGAGATATCGGGAGATTAGTTCAGAGATATTTGGGGGAGACAGATTATTGACGGCTTTGTAGGTCAGTGTTAGTAGCTCGAAGGGGATATATTGTGAAATTGGGAGACAATAAAGGTATTTGCAGAGGGGAGAAGAGGAGGAGTAGCGAGGACAGAAGTAGATTAGTAGGGCAGCAGAGTTAAAGAGACTGGGGAGGTGTGATGATGCGATGGGGGAAGAGGATGTCCTAGACCCCACATGGAGTCAAGGTCATTCGAGTGATGTGGGCAGTTCGGAAGAAGAGGTGGTGGTCACGCTGATCCAGGAGCACAGCAAACGAGGGAGTTGGATGCAAAAGCGGCAAGGGCGGCCCTTAGCCATTAAGTTTGCTGCTACTGTGCACTGCGGCCAGCCCCTAGCCTTTTCTCTGTCCATGTTGCCTTCTCCTCCTACTCCGGTCAGAAAGTACAGGCCATCTGTGCACGCTTTTGGCATTCTCACCCAGCTGGTGCTCACCTGTTTGCTATGCAGGGTCACTTCTGCCTTCCTGCTACCTGCCTCATAAGTGACATACCCACAAGGTGGAGCTCCACCTTGCATATGCTAGTGAGACTGTGCGAGCAGCAGCACACGACAGTAGAGTTTCAGCTGCAGCACGCACGAGTGAGTAGTTCTGTGGAACACCACCACTTCAAGACCAACGAGTGGGCCTCCATGGGGGACGTGTATGCCATGTTGCGCTGCTTCGAGTAGTCCACGAACATAGCCAGCGCTGATCATCAGTGTTACTATCCCACTGCTATGTTTCCTTGAAAAAACGCTTCAGGCTATGATGGATCAGGTGGTGGCATAGGAGGAAGAGGAATAGGAGGAAGATTAGTTCTGATATATACGGGGGAGACAGATTATGGACGGCTTTGTAGGTCAGTGTTAGTAGCTTGAAGTAGATACGTTGTGGAATTGGGAGACAATGAAGGGATTTGCAGAAGGGAGTAGCAAGGACAGAAATGGAATAGTAGGGCAGCACAGTTACGGACAGACTAGAGAGGTGTGATAAAGCGATGGGGAATGATGATGTCCTAGACCCCACATGGAGTCACTGCCATCCAAGTGATGTGGGCAGTTCAGAGGAAAAGGTGGTGGTTACACTGCCCCAGCTTCACAGGAAAAGAGGGGGCAGGGTGCTAAAGCACAGTGGGCAGCCCCCAGCCAGTACGTCAGATGCTACTGACCACTACGCTGACACTAAAGACAGCTTAAAGGAGCTCCCTGACAATACACAGGTGGTTTGCATGCTGTGTTGTCAAAGACTGAAGTGAGGCATAAATGTTCTTAACCTGAGCACCACCTGCATGACGAAGCATCTGAATGCAAAGCATGAGATGCAGTGGAGTACACACCTGAAAAAACAGGAAAGATCTGAGCCTCATCCTGCTCCCTCTTCTACTGCAATCTCTGCCTCTTCCTCCACCTCCCGAGCAACAGGGCCACCTGGCTCCCCATAAAGAGAGGATGTGACAGCACCACTGCCAGCAATGTCACTGAGCATCTCCACACCATCCCATTAAAGCATTCAGCTGTACAACCCCCAAACACTGGATCCCATATTCTACATGTGACCTCAAAAGTGATTTCTAAACAGCTAACAATATGTTGGGATCATGGGAACCACAATACGTGATTCCCTTAGGCCACTACTTTTCCAGGCGACCCATCCCTGATCTGCACGAACATGTCGTGGATAAAATAAGGTGTGCGCTGCGCAACGCCATAACTTTAAAGGTCCACATAACCACCGATATATAGACCAGTAAGCACGGGCAGGTATGTTATATCTCTATAACTGCACACCGGGTAAATGTTGTGGCAGCTGGGCCTGAGGCAGAAAGCGTTTTGGTGCATGTCCTACCACCACAGAGGATTGCTGGATGTTTTTTGGATGTTTCTCTGTCCATGTTGCCTCCTCCTCCTACTCCGCTTCTTCCAACTCCTCCTCATGCTGTCAGCGTAACACCTGCACGAACAACTTCAGCACAGCTAGGGGTAAACTACAGCAGGCTGTTTTGAAAATCATCTGTTTGTGGGAAAAATATCAAACCGCACAGAAGCTGTGGATGGTGATCAAACAACAGACAGATGTGTGGTTGGTGCCGCTAAACCTCAAGCCTGGCCTGGTGGTGTGCGATAACGGGCAAAATCATGTAGTAGCTCTGGAACTAGCCAGTTTGATGCACATCCCTTGCCTGGCTCATGTGCTGAATTTAGTGGTGCAGAGCTTCCTTAAAAATTACACAGATATGTCAGAGCTGTTTCTGAAAGTGCAGGCATTTTTCGGCGTTCTCACCCTGATGTTGCTCACCTCTCTGCGCTGCAGCTTCACTTCTGCCTTCCTGCTCCCCGCCTCATATGCGAAGTACCCACAAGGTGGAACCTCACCTTGCATATGCTGGAGAGAGAGACTGTGCGAGCAGCAGCAGGCAATACTGAAGTTTGAGTTGCAGCATGCATCGGTGAGTCACTCTGTGGAACAACACCACTTCACGACCAACGAGTGGGCCTCCATACGGGAAATGTGTCCCGTGTTGCACTGCTTCAAGTACTCTACTCTACGAACATGGGCAGCACTGATGATGCCATCATCAGCATTATTATCCCACTTCTATGCATCCTAGAAAAACAAAAGCTTTAGGCGATGATGGATGAAGTGATGGCACAGGAGGAAGAAGAGGAGGGAAAGGGACCATTCACACCATTTTCAGGCCAGGCATCCACACATGTCTTGGAGGATGGGTTCCTGTACCAAAAGCGGTCAGGTACACAAATGTCCAGCCAGGGGACAGTTTTGGAGGCTGAGGAGGAAGAGTAGGAGTATGAGGAGGAGGATGAGGAACAACCGTGTTCACAGCAGAGTGGCACTCAAAGCTGCTCACGGGCATCAATGAAGTGTTGCTGGGGGGATACAGACGATGCAGATGACTCAGACTATACACTTCCCACAGAGTACAGCTTGTCGTTGCCACTGGGGAGCCTGGCATACATGAGGCAAGACATGCTGCTGTGCCAGCGCAATGCCCACCGGATTGTTATAAGTGTTAATTACTGGGTGGCCACTCTGCTGGATCCACGCTACAAGCACAACGTGCCATCCTTACTTCCATCACTAGAGCATGATCGGAAAATGCGGGAATACAAGCGCAAGCTGGTAGATGCTCTACTGACGGCATCTTCACCTGACAGCTGGGGCTCAGTAGAAGTACAAGGCAGATGAGGGTGAAGTCGCCAACGCAGCTGAGGCACTGACACCACCTCAGAAGGAAGGGTTAGAGTGGCAGAAATGTGGAGAACCTTACTCAGCACGTCGCAACATCCAGAACAATCATCTGATACGGTCTGTATTAGCAGGAGGCAGTTTTTAGGTTATGCCTGTGTAGCAACTCACTCAGGATTAATAGGTTAGACACTAAAAAAGGGATCCTTCTTGATTTGATCTGCACTTCCTCCACGTGCATCACGACGCAATACGGAGTGCTGACCGACTTGTTTTTCTCTAACTATTTTTTAGGACCACAACTCGTACAGACACAGCGGCAGAGTATAATTATTCTTTAGGCACATTAATCGTACAGACATGGCTGCAGAGTACACACAGAGGCTTTTTGGCACAGTATTGCCGGAGGCAGTGTTGCAGAGTACACACAGAGGCTTAAAGGCACAGTACTCCCACAGGCTGTGTTGCAGAGTACACAGAGAGGCATTTTGGCACAGTACTCCCAGAGGCTTTTTGGCACAGTACACACAAAGGCTTATTGGCACAGTACTCCCAGAGGCTTTTTGACACAGTACACACAAAGGCTTTTTGGCACAGAGACAGGGTTGCAGAATACTCCCAGAGGCAGGGTTGCAGAGTACACAGAGGCTTAAAGACACAGTTATTTTTTTAGGCACAGCCACAACTTATACAGATACAGCAGTAGAGTTGGATTATTTTTTAGACACACTGCTCACAAAAAGACAACTGCAGAGTAAAATAATTTTTTAGACACATTACGTGTATAGACACAGTGATACACTAAAATGATTTTTTCGGCCCACAAATGGGAAAGAGACAGCTGCATAGTAGAATTATTTTTTAGATACACTACTCATACAAAGATGGCTGCAAAGTAGAATAATTGATCAGAAACACTACTTGTATAAACACAGCAGTAGAATAAAAAAAAATAAATTCGCCCCACATATGGGAAAGAGACAGCTGTATAGTTGAATTATTTTTTTGGCACACTACTTGTACAGACACGGCTGCAGAGTACATAAAGAGGCTTAAAGGCATAGTACTCCCACAGGTGGGGGTGCAGAGTACACACAGAGGCTTAAAGGCACACTACTCCCACAGACGGGGGTGCAGAGTACACAAAGAGTATGAAAGGCACAGTACTCCCACAGATGGGGGTGTAGAGTACACACAGATGTTTAACGGCAAAGTACTCCCACAGGTGGGGTTGCAGAGTACACACAGTGGCATTTTGTCACAGTACTCCCATTGAGACACGTGCAGAGTACATAGCGGCTTTTTTTGCAGAGTGTGCAGTCTAATTCTTTCCCTCACTCCACCTGTGTCCTGACCCTACACTAATCAGAGCAGAATGGTGGTGGCACTCATGATCCGGCATTTATACAGTCTCCGGAAGTGCCCACAGCCTAACAGCTTGTTGATTGGCTGTGCTGCAGCCTTTCAACAAACTTTATTAGGCATCCGAACCCGAACAGCAAACTGGACATACTGATAAAAGTCCATGTTCGGGGTTCGGCACTGGTCACTAGGTGTCCGGAACAGACCCCAAACTTTACAGTTCAGGTTCGCTTAGCCCTATTCAGGAGTAGCTGAAGAGTTTGATATATAGGTTTGTGGGAAAAGATGACATGTATGAGAACTGATTTGGACTCATACTTTGCACTGACGAGAGCCAACAGCCTGAAACACCGTGTCTGCAAATTGAGATTCTGATTTGGCTTTTATCCTAAGTCATATTGCACGACTCGTTAAAGGGTTGATTATAACTTGTAGGATTGCTACTTCCAATAGGTGGCGCTATAGAGTACAAGTCCTCTTTTTCTCTAAAGAGGCAATTTGCATATTAAATTTCCCAGAGGAGCATTGCATGGCGAATAAGCCTCCTTACTTTGACGTGCCAGAGCCGGTGTGTCACTCTCCATAAGGAGAAACACTACCCCTTAGACCTCAGTCCAGAGCCTCTCACCTAGCCAAATCAGTTCTCATACTTTGCACTGACCAGGGCCAACAGCACGAAACACCGTGTCTGCAGATTGAGATTCGGATTTGGCTTTTATCCTAAGTCATATTGCATGACTCGTTAAAGGGTTGATTGTGACTTGTAGGATTGCTTCTTCCAATAGGTGGCGCTATAGAGTACAAGTCCTCTTTTTCTCTGAAGAGGCAATTTGTATAATGTATTTTATTAAAATTGCTGCTCATTTTGGGCACAAAGGTCCAGTAAGCGGGCCTAATCAGTGACAACTTTTCTTGTAAAACTGTGCATAGAGAGATAACTGACAATGATTAAGATTGGCCTCTAGAACTCTGTGTCCAGAATGAGCAGGAATTATAAATTATGCTGAATATTTTCCCACAAACATATTACTTAATCTATTTATTACTCCTATAGAGTTAAAGACTTGGCTAGTACTTTTTTATTGATGGCTATCTCACATTACGACTGCAGTAAGGCTATGTGCCCACAATGCAGAAATGCTCCGGATTTTTTCTGAGCATTTCTGCATCTCCCTGGCAGAAAAGGCGCATGCGGATTGTACATGCAGCTTGTACATGCGGATTGTACATGTGGATTGTACATGCGGATTGTACATGTGGATTGTACATGCGTTTTTCCTGCCAAGGACATGCGGAAGTGAAACGTTTTTGCATGCCCTTTCGCATGCGGGTTGTCAAGCGCTTTCCAAGCGATTTTAGCATCACTTGGAAAGTGCTTGACAACTTGGTCACACTATATAAATCCATGCAAACAGCATGGATTTATATAGTGTAACTGTAAAAGAATGGTTAAAAATAAAAAAATAAATCTATACTTACCTTCCGATGGCCCCCGGAGTCTTGCTTCGCTCCGTCCTGGCTGCCGGCAGATAGTGGTACACTACACTGAAGGACCTGCCGTCACATGACTATGACGTCAGCGCAGATCCTTCAGTCCACCGCGATCTACCGGCAAGGGAAGACAATGAGACCGGGGGCCATCAGAAGGTAAATGTAATATTTATTTTTTATTTTATTCTTTTTTTTTTACAGGTTCTATAGTACCCGGGTCTGGAGGAGAGTCTACTCTCCCCCAGACTCGGGTACCACCCGCACATTAAAAAGCATGGAATCCGCATGTACAGATCCAGTGATGCGGATTTCATGCGATTCAATGCAAGTCAATGGCGGCGAAAATGCAGCGCTTCCGCAAAATAATTGGTAGTGCTGCGTATTTTTCCGCAATGATAATCCGCAGCGGAAATTTCCGCAGCATGTGCACAGCACATGCGGATTATCATTGGGGAACATGGCAGACCTTCTAACATGCATTTTTTAAGCGTTTCTGCAGCGTTTTTGCCGCTGCGGAAACGCTTAAAAAACGCATCGTGGGCACACAGCCTAAATGTGGGTGGTATCTGCTCACATGTGTCACTCCTTCCTTGTCCTTCTGGGGGAGGATAAAGTTTTGGATCACAGTGTGGAGCCATATGTTTGGAGACTACAATGTGATGCGAGTGTGGACTGTGAACCATACTTATGAGTGGGGAAAAATATGCATCAAAAGTGTGTTTTTTCCGCTGTGTTTTTCCTGCCAAGAGATGCAGAAATGAGCAGAAATTTCTGCACCAAATAATTGATGTGCACACATAGCCTAAGAGTTAATGAATTTTTGGTTTTGACAGACCGGATTTCAGAGACCCATAGTGTGCTAAATTCTTGAACCTCATAAAGGTGTTTCCCACATAATCTGAGAGCAGCATGATATAGGGGCAGAGACTCTGATTCCAACGATGTGTCACTTACTTGGCTGCCTGCTGTAGTTTTGATAAAATCATTGTTCTGTCAGCAGGAGATTATCATTAAAGTACTAATTATCTCATGCCATATAGTCTTCCAATACATGAGCTCTGTATAACCCAGTCTCCACTACTGATTGGCAGATTTCTGCCCATGCACAGTACACAGGAAGCTGCCAATCAGTGGTGTGGGAGGGGCTATACAGAGATTAACACTCAGACAACTGCTAAATCTGCAACAGATAAAACAGAGATTTTATCAAAACTGCAGCCAAGAACCCAATAAGTTACACATCGCTGGAATCAGGGATTCTACATCATGCTGCTATCAATTGGGGTAACATAAATCTGATGACAGATTTCCTTTAATAAGATATTTAATGAGGGGCTATTTAAACACATACAACGCAATGTAAATAACACAATCCTATATATTTTCAAAAGTTGTCAGGTTCAGTTATGAAATGACCCATTTCTTAATGATTTTGACCTCCTGAATTTAAATCTGACAATGAAAATTTTAGTTGGCTTTTGTTTCTATGATATCAAAGAGTTTTTCTTTTACTGGTACATATAATTAATGCAGAAAAGTTTCAGTACCTTGAAACATTATTATTTTTGCAAATGCAGAATATTTTGTTATGACAATTTCTGCATGGTTTATGCTATTTCTGAATGATGTCCCCCAATTAGGAAAGGAGTTTCAAGGATGAAGTGGACTTTATAGTATCCAAACATTCCATCTGCAATACGGCCAGTACCACATACAGAAGAACTGATGATTACAAAAGCACCAGAAACATTTTCTGTCCTGTCAAGTGAGGAAGCAGAGGGCGCTTGTGTCATGAAGAATCTTCCTCTCACAACCCAGACTTTCTGTCAGTAACCTGAACTGAGCCACACCTTATAAGACAAAGTGAACTAAACGATCTTGCTAGAGATTTGGATGTGCCCATGAGTAAGGCTGAGCTCTTAGGTTTCAGGCTACAGCAGTGGAATCTCCTAGCAGTCAATGTTCGGCTTTCTTTGTTCCGCAACCGTGATAAAGATCTTGTCCAATACTTCTTCATGGAGGGTGATCTTGTGCCATGCAACAACATCAACAGTTTAATGGAAGCTCTGAAGGTAAGTCATAATCTTGAGGAGTGCCGGCTCTTCATCAATTCCTCCAAAACAAGCCTAAAAGCCATCTTGCTGCATAATGGCAATGCGCTACCTGCAATTCCAGTTGGTTAAGCAGTCCACATGAAAGAAACCTATGACAACATGAAACAGCTGTTGAACTGCCTGAACAATAACCAACATTTGTGGCTACTTTTTCTGCCTTGAAACTCCTTTCCTAATGGGGGGCATCATGCTGAAATAGCAATTGGGTAAGATATGCTGCAATATATGTGCATCACACATGTCTTGTCCTGATCTCCTATTCTGCAGCCAAAACACAGGTTGTAGGCTTTCCTTATCATGGTAGTGAAGTTGTGCCTTTGTGACACAAAAATGACTTCTCCACACATGTAGCATAAACTATCCGCTTTTTAATGCAAGAACGAGGCAAATCTGAAAAAACATAGAAACATGTTGATATGCTAAGTAACTAAGCTAAGAAATCCTAAAACTGTATACCTTACACAGAGCGCATTTATAAAAGTAGGTGATGTAACTGTAATTAGGATTATGTCATCGGAGCTGAGTTGGTGTTTTTTGATTGGTCACCCTAAGATTATAGAATTCTGAAGGCTCATTAGACTACATAGAAGATATAATAGACTAGCTACTAACAATGCTAACGTAATTTTTCTATAAGCCTGCATGAAAGGTGTCATAAGTAATTACAACCTCCTCTGGATATTGAAAATTATATCCAATCAGCAAATTTAAGCATCTGTCTGGTCAAACTGTTATGTAACAGACTCATCTAAAATGTCAGGATCCAAATGTGCTGGGAAGGTCTCACTTGAAACCGTAGCAAACAGGCAGAGCAAAAGTAAAAATAACACGAAGAGTAATTATAACTGGTCCCAGGAAAGGGTACAGGGACATCTGAGCTTGTAATAGCTGAGCGTGAGAGGTCTCCAGGGGCAGCTGGTACGGAGAAGATGGCAGGTACCGTACCCAACAATGCACAGAATGCCTTTGAGAGAATCACACAGAACCATTTGGCATTGGGCAGATATCCTAAGCTTAATAGAATGACATTCATAGACCTCTTTCAACTCTTGCAGTGTAAAGTCCAGGAGATTCCCCATGTTCCTAGAGAGAAATGCAGCAACTGTCTGCGCCTCCCACAATGCTGATGAGTTGTCAGATCACTTTGTGACAACAATGTCCATGAAGACATAACACATATATAGTTTACACAAGCATTCAGTTTCACTTTTCCAAGAAGTTAAATTAGGCCTTGTTCACATATGTGCCAAGATTGACTATGCTATTTTTGTGCATTAGAATTACATAACTGATTTTTTTTTCATCAAATATACAATCTAATCCCATGGTACTAAAATGAAAAAAGGAAGGGGAAATAATATTGGCAAAAAATAATACTGCTATGATCTGGGCACATACAAGGGCAACAATGGATCTAAAGTGTGCACAAATGTAGGTATCACCAAACAGGGACACCATCAGGGCATTACTGCCCTTACTGGCGGTCGGGCCCCTGTCCTCCTGCTCACTGGGCCCGAGCTGCAGGATTCTGCCAGTTCACTTACTGTGAACGTGCGTCCTTGGACGCACTTACACTTTAAATCTATTGCCATACGGGAAGCTTCCCACATAGCAATAGTTAACAGCCGCCGGCCAATCACAGGGGGCAGAATGGAGACATGGGGGGCAGAATGGAGACATAGGGGCAGAATGGAGACATAGGGGGCAGAATGGCAACATGGAGGTAGAATGGAAACATGGGGGTAGAATGGAAATATGGAGGCAGAATGGGAGACATTAGGGGCAGAATGGAAACATGGAGGCAGAATGGAGACAATGGGGGCAAGATGGAGACAATGGGGCAGAATGGAGATAATAGGGGCAGGATGGAGACATTGGGGGTGGGATGGAGACAATGGGGGGCATAATGGAGACAATGGGGGCAGGATGGAGACATTGGGGGCAGGATGGAGACAATGGGGGCGAGATAAAGACAGTGGGGGTGGGATGGAGACAATGGGGACGGGATAGAGACAATAGAGGCGGGATGGAGACATGGGGGGCAGAATGGAGACATTTGGGGCAGGATGGAGACATTGGGGGCAGGATGGAGACATTTAGGGTAGGATGGAGATATTGGGAGCAGGATGGAGACATTTGGGGCAGGATGAAGACAATGGGGCAGGATGGAGACAATGGGGGCAGGATGTAGACATGGGGTCAGAATGGAGACATGGGGGCAGAATGTGGGGCATTATTACTGTAGGGACTAATTAAAAGATTACTGCTGTGATGCATTTTATTTTTGAGGATACTGTTTTCAGTGAGGGGGGTCCTGTTACTGTGCAGGGCGCCACTATGTCACTTTTTTCTTCATCTAGTGCAGTGTAGAAGTTGAGGAAAAATTGGGGAATGTGCTCTGTAAGCTGCTGTAGATAACTGTGTTATTTTATGCAAAGATGAGTCCTGGCTGGAAGAAGTGATGGTGGTCTGCGCTGGCTGAAGAGGAAAAGTGAAGATGAAGGACTTCAACTAGAGACGTCACTGGTGAGACAGTGTGTTATCTGTACACTGACACCATACACTGAATACTATACACAGAGCTCCTGGGCATAAAGGCACTTATAGTAATATTAGTATTCTGTGTTTTTATTAATAAGTATTGTAGTATTCGGTCACTATGTGGTGGTAATATGTGATCTGGTCATTGTGTGGCGGTATTTCTCCCTTTTATGTGGTATTATTCGATCATTATGTGGTGGTAATATGTGGTCTGGTCATGGTGTGGCAGTATTTGTCCCTTGTATGTGGTATTATTCGGTCACTTTGTGGTGGTAATATGTGATCTGGTCACTGTGTGGTGGTATTTGTCTCTTGTATGTGGTATTATTCGGTCACTATGTGGTGGTAATATGTGATCTGGTCATGGTGTTACAGTATTTGTCCCTTGTATGTGGCATTATTCGGTCACTATGTGGTGGTAATATGTGGTCTAGTCACTGTGTGGTAGTATTGTTGGTCATTTTAAAAAAAGTATGTGACACATTCTCTTAAATAAAAATATACCTAAAAAGAATATTGGGTAGTATACGAAATGTTTAATAACTTAGAGTAGAGTAGGGCCTGGCCAGAAGAGTCTTCTTTTTGTGGTGGCGGCTTAAAAAATCTTTTGGCCTAAACAAAGGCTGCTGGCTATGTATGTGATCTGGTGTTCGATGGGAACTGTTAATGTGTGACTGATGAAAACGTGGTGCAGAAAGTAGAGTTTTTCCAAGAGTGGGAGGTGGGACTGTGGAAGGTTTGATGGATGGAGGCTGAGCTGGGGTGGAGGCGGAGCTGGAGTGGAGCCTGGGCGGAGTCTCAAAGGGGCCCAAAAATGTTGCCAGTATGGGGCCCTGAAATTCCTGGTTGCAACCCTGTCACTGAAATGATCAAATAGAAAAAAATCATTACAAACTCACAATGTAAAAAAAGGGGAGAAAAGATGTATCATTAGGCATCTCCACAGAAGAGTTTATATATAATTGTACACAGTAAAAAAGTTAGAATTTGTTCTTTCTTTTTATACAAGAAGACAATCACAAACCAAAATAATCAAGCAATTTAACTTTAGCAAACGCAAATGTAAATGCAAAAGGCACACAAATAGTTTTGGCCACTGTCACTTTAAAAGGTACAATATGCTTTCTAGTTTCAATGCTAACATGAGGCACCATTCTTGAACGTTTTATGTTAAACCAAACTAAATAAATACAGAGTAAATTGCATAATCTTCTAGCTCAGGTCTGTTTTCCTTTCACAGAGACCATAAAAATACTGAGCTTACATAGTCTCACAACAATCTCTCAGTCTTGGCCACTAGTGAGGAGACTACAGGTGCATCTCACTAAATTAGAATATCATCAAAAAGTTAATATATTCCAGTTCTTCAATATTAAAAGTGAAACTCATATATACACTGTGTGCAGAATTATTAGGCAAGTTGTATTTTAGAGGATTATTTTTATTATTGATCAACAACTATGTTCTCAATCAACCCAAAAGACTCATAAATATCCAAGCTTAATATTTTTGGAAGTTGGAGTGTTTTTTTTTTTTTTTTTATCTTAGGAGGATATCTGTTTTGTGCAGGTAACTATTACTGTGCAGAATTATTAGGCAACTTAATAAAAACCAAATATAATCCCATCTCACTTGTTTATTTTCACCAGGTAAACCAATATCAGTGCACAAAATTTAGAGATAAACATTTCTGACATGCAAAAACAAAAACCAAAAATATTAGTGATCAATATAGCCACCTTTCTTTATGATGACATTCCACAGCCTTCTATCCATAGATTCTGTCAGTTGCTTGATCTGTTTTCAATCAACATTGCATGCAGCAGCCACCACAGCCTCCCAGACACTGTTCCGAGAGGTGTACTGTTTTCCCTCCCTGTAGATCTCACATTTTATGATGGACCACAGGTTCTCTATGGGGTTCAGATCAGGTGAACAAGGGGGAAATGTCATTATTTTTTCTTCTTTTAGACCTTTACTGGCCAGCCACGCTGCGGAGTAGCTGGATGCATGTGATGGAGCATTGTCCTGCATGAAAATCATGTTTTTCTTGAACGATACCGACTTCTTCCTGTACCACTGCTTGAAGAAGTTGTCTTCCAGAAACTGGCAGTAGGTCTGGGAGTTGAGCTTCACTCCATCCTCAATCCGAAAAGGTCCCACAAGTTCATCTTTGATGATACCAGCCCATACCAATACCCCACCTCCACCTTGCTGGCATCTGAGTCGGAGTGGAGCTCTCTGCCCTTTACTGATCCAGCCTCTGGCCCATCCATCTGGCCCATCAAGAGCCACTCTCATTTCATCAGTCCATAAAACCTTTGAAAAATCAGTCTTAAGATATTTCTTGGCACATTCTTGACATTTTATC
This sequence comes from Phyllobates terribilis, assembly GCF_046119375.1. Taxonomy (NCBI): domain Eukaryota; kingdom Metazoa; phylum Chordata; class Amphibia; order Anura; family Dendrobatidae; genus Phyllobates; species Phyllobates terribilis. The sequence goes on along the minus strand of NW_027362762.1, from coordinate 411,454,168 downwards.
TTATGTTTCTTGTTCAAAGGTGGTCGTTTTTCAGCCTTCCTTACCTTGGCCATGTCCCTGAGTATCGCACACCTTGTGCTTTTTGATACTCCAGTAACGTTGCAGCTCTGATATATGGCAAAACTGGTGGCGAATGGCATCTTGGCAGCTTCACGCTTTATTTTCCTCAATTCATGGGCAGTTATTTTGCGCCTTTTTTGGCCAACATGCTTCTTGCGACCCTGTTGGCTATTTGCCATGAAAAGCTTGATTGTTCGGTGATCACGCTTCAAAAGTTTGGAAATTTCAAGACTGCTGCATCCCTCTGCAAGACATCTCACAATTTTGGACTTTTCAGAGCCCATCAAATCTCTCTTCTGACCCATTTTGCCAAAGGAAAGGAAGTTGCCTAATAATTAAGCACACCTTGTATAGGGTGTTAATGTCATTGGTCAACACCCCTCCTCATTACAGAGATGCACATCACCAGATTTACTTAATTGGTAGTTGGCTCTCAAGCCTATGCAGCTTGGAGTAGGACAACATGTATAAAAAGTATTGAAGTGATCAAAATACGCATTTGCCTAATAATTCTGCACGCAGTGTAGAGTCATTACAACAGAGTGATCTATTTCAAGTGTTTATTTCTGTTAATGTTGATGATTATGGCTTACAGCCAATGAAAACACAAAAGTCATTAGCTCAGTAAATTTGAATAATTAACAAAAACACCTGCAAAGGCTTCCTAAGCGTTTAAAAAGGTCCCTTAGTCTGTTTCAGTAGACTCCACAATCATGGGGAAGACTGCGGACTTGACAGATGTCCAGAAGGCAGTCATTGACACATTAAGTAAATGCAAAGTAATTTTTGCATTTCATTTGGAAATCAAGGTCCCAGAGTCTGGAGGAAGAGTGGAGAGGCCACAATCCAAGCTGCTTGAGGTCTAGTGTGAAGTTTCCACAATCAGTGATGGTTTGGGGAGCCATGTCATCTGCTGCTGTAGGTCCATTGTGTTTTATCAAGACCAAAGTCAGCGCAGCCGTCTACCAGGAAATTTTAGAGTGCTTCATGCTTCCCTCTGCCGACAAGCTTTTTGGAGATGGAAATTTCATTCTCCAGCAGGACTTGGCACCTGTCCACACTGCCAAAAGTACCAATACCTGGTTTAAAAACAACAGTATCACTGTGCTTGATTGGCCAGCACACTCGCCTGACCTTAACCCCATAGAGAATCTATTGGGTATTGTCAAGAGGAAGATGAGAGACACCAGACCCAACAATGCAGACGAGCTGAAGGCTGCTATCAAAGCAACCTGGGCTTCCATAACACCTCAGCAGTGCCACAGGCTGATTGCCTCCATGCCACGCCACATTGATGCAGTAATTGATGGAAAAAGAGCCCTGACCAAGTATTGAGGGCATTTACTGAACACACATTTCAGTAGGCCAACATTTCGGATTTTAAAAACATTTTTCAAGCTATTTTTCAAGCTATTCTAATTTACTGAGATAATGACATTGTGTTTTCATGGGCTGTAAGCCATAATCATCAACATTAACAGAAATAAACACTTGAAATAGATCACTCTGTAATGACTCTATATAATATATCAGTTTCACTTTTTGTATTGAAGAGCTGAAATAAATTAACTTTTTGATGATATTCTAATTTTGTGAGATGCACCTGTATGTGCTGTGTCCCAGACCCTGCTCTTTTTAAAAAAAAATTATCTTTGTTTGTCAATTTTTTTTAAAGAATAATACAGTCACATGGCACAAATGTGCCGTAGTGGAGCAATATTAACAATAAAAGAGCAGAAGAACATCAATGAAGACTACCATACTGAGCAATAAGTATTGTCTGAACTTTGAAAACATAAAACCCACCCATGACAATAAAACCGGACATACATTATAGTGTCAGATGAACCATTCCATGATAACAAAAAATAAACAATAAAAAGGAAAAATAAATAGATAAACCGGAGGTGTACAAACGTGAGAAAGAAGGGAGGCAGAAGGGGAAATATTACTTCATTTTGGAAAAGCAGAGGGAAACCGTCGGCGTGGAGTCCTTTTACCAAAGCAAAGGAATGCACGCAAGTGATATTCCTCTAAAAATTTATAAGCATTCTTATTATAGTGATCCTATGTATTACTTGCAGCACTTTTTCCCAAAAAGGTGTGAGACGCTTACAGGACCAAAAAATATATAGCAGATCTCCTTCCTCCTCCCACATCTCCAACACATGGGATTGGCTTCAGGGAAGATGGAATGTAGGCAAATTGGGACCCTATACCACAGACAGTAGTTTATAACCGTCCTCATGGAAGCGAGAATATATAAATGATTTGTGCGTTACGATGACGATGCGCCTCCACTGATCCTTTGATAGGGATATATCCAATTCGCTTTCCCATTGGGTTTGAAAATGGATAGCAGGTTGGTCTGGAGAAGGACAGAGTGTGTCTTATAGATCCTGTATCCGACCACACTGCTTCCAAAGTCGTTGCGTCATTATTCTAAAAAGGTCTGAGGAGGGGTGATTGAAAAAAATGGGAAAGATGACAGACTCTCTATATTCCCAAGGAAGATGGAGTAGAGATGCCGAGAAAGTGTTCCTCTGAGGGCCAGTTGTGTCCAGCGCCAAAATTAGATAATCTGAAGTAGCCACTGTTAAGCCAGGTATGGAAAACATCATCAATCCAAATCTGGGGGGGAGAGGGAATTACCCAAAATGGGGTACATGTAGGCATATTGCAGTATAATATGTGAACGCACCCATAGGGTGTGTGCAACAGGCGAAGGTAGCCCTAATTGTGGGGTGTGTTTTAAGTGATTTAACCAGCGATATGTCCAATAATAATAATAATCTTTTTATTTATATAGCGCCAACATATTCCGCAGCGCTTTACAATTCAGACAATTTACAGACATTATGAGCACTGTCCCCATTGGGGCTAACAATCTAGATTCCCTATCTGTATGTCTTTGGACTGTGGGAGGAAATCGAAGAACCCGGAGGAAACCCATGCAAACATGGGGAGAAGATACAAACTCCTTGCAAATGTTGTCCTTGGTGGGATTTGAACCCAGGACCCCTATCAAGGCTGCAGTGCTAACCACTGAGCCACCATGCCGCCCAGCCAGGGAGCATAAATCAAAGGGTTATTTGTGAAGCTTTGCTCAATTCCAACCCAAGCCTTCCCTCCATCATTCCTACACCAATCTAGGATTCTTGAAAGTTGAGAGGCGATATTGTAAGATCTGAAATCAAGCAAGACTATACATTCTGAGGACTTAGGATGGTATAAAACAGCTCTTCTGATCCGAGAGGGTTTACCCAACCATATAAACTTGGTTTGCACCACCGCAAGACTCCTGAAGAAGGACGAGGGAACTCCAACCGGGAGGGCTTGTATTACATACAAGATCAGAGGGTGAATATTAATTTTAAAAATTGTGTTTCTACCAAACCATGTAAAAGCATTCCTCGTCCATTGCGAGCAGTTCTCCTGCACTGATTGATGTAATTTAGGAAGGTTGACCGAATATGTCAGGCTTACGTCTTTCAGTAGTAGGATTACTAAGTATTTTAAGGCTGAATTAGCCCATTTGAAGCTGAATGCTGCTTTCAATTGCGCTAAAGTGGAGGAAGGAATGTTAATATTCATGGCCTCTGATTTGGAGAAATTGATTTTAAAATTAGATATGTCATTGTATAAGCGGAATTCTGCCATTAAGTTTGGAAGTGAAATAACTTGATTGGAAATGAAGAAAAGCAAGTCATCTGCCTAAGCCACGATCTTGTGAGGAAAATTGCGGATATGGGAGCCTGTAATCTTAGTATTGGACTGGACCTTTCTGAGGAAGGGCTCCAGTGTGTGGATATAAATTAAAGGGTAAAGCAGGCACCGTGACGTGTTCTATTGCGTATAGCAAAGTCTTGTGATAAGAACCCATTTACCTTAACACTAGTAGTCAATTTTGATTATAAGTCAGAGATCTAACGTAACATATTATGTTTTCGTCCCAGACTACATAGTGCCATACTCTGCTCTCGAAGAGACTCTGTCATGCCAAATTTACACATAAAAAAACTAACCAGATAGCCTTGTAGGAGATGGGGAAACAATAAAACTTGTTCTGTTTGTTTTAAAATCTGATCCTTCTTAGCACCTCAAAAAACAACTTCATTAAAATATGCAAATGAGGATGCTCAGTGCTACCTTGGCATGGCTAAATCACTCTACTAGCAGCTAACATCGCCACACAGCTATACTCGAGCGATGTCAGCAGCGAGGAGAGAGTGATTTGTGTGCTCTCTCCTAGACATTGACAGTGATCACATAATGGAGGTTTATCTTAAGACAGAGCTGGCTCTCGGCATTGAAGGAGTGGCAGTAATCTAAATAAGTGGGTGGAACAGTGCACTGAGGCATTTAGTCGCCAAGGGTTCACGGAGCACCTTCATTTTCATACATAGTAAAATAAAGTTTTTTTTTCGAGGAAAGGGGGGAAGGAACAGATTTTAAAACAAACAGAATAATTTTTATTGTTGCCCCCATCTCCTACAAGGCTATGTAGTTAGTTTGAAGTGTAAATTTGGGGTGATAGACTCCTTTTAAGAGCTCTGGCTAAACATAACTGCCAAACAGGTGTAGTACAAGTTATGTTGGTGACCATGCACCTGATATAACAGAGCCCCCATTCTTAAAACTAGACAATGATAGACTCAGAGGCCCCACAACAATAACAGACATGTATCCCTATAAGAATGTTATTTAATATAGCTCCAAAACAATGGCTGCCACATTGTATCCATACCGCCGGGGGCAGTAACAGGTGCTCCCATAACAGTTACTGCCATGGTGCGTATCAGTACCAGCCTAGGTACCCATGAAATCATTGCAAACTGCTTTGGTTTTGCCACAGTTTTGCTGCAGTTATGGCCATAAACTATGATTTGACCCCATCTAATAGATCTTCAAGGTGACTTTACACCACCCGATTTGGGGCACTAAACGACTGATATTAGCTACTTTTTTGCCAACTGGCAGCCGTTTAATAACCTGTTTAGGCAGACTGACAGCATTCAATATATGCATGGAATGAGCAGTACTAAATTGTTCTGTGTGCACAGACTGTCATTGTTCTCGACAGCACATGTCCTGATTGCAGAGGATGATGTGCTGCCGAGAACGATTATCTTTCAAGCAAAAAAGATGATTTAACCCGGCGAATTATCATTTTGCTTGTTCATAAGGTGAATGTCAGTCTGTTTACACTGAAAAATTATCAATTTTACACTGAAAAATAATTATGAGGAAAAGAGCATTCCTAGAAACAGTCATTCCCGAAAATCACGCAGTGTAAATGCACCTTTACCCTGCAAAACAAGTAATTATCTACTTCCTGACGGCCTCATATTTCTGTATAATCCGAAGCTGCTGCCAATCTAATGGGGACATTGTGACTAGCCCCTTCCTCTGGCTCTATGACACCTATGTTCTAGCTTACTGACTTTCCCTCCTAACCTTTGTCCTGCAGCTAGAGCTGGCAGAATGCATAGGCCATTGATAACAAGCTCAATGGACCACTCCTGCTATATTGTATAGTAATATTTGCAGATTAAGAACATGGCTGACTGCCACAGTACATTTTGTCTCTTAATTTTCCTTGTTATCTCAGGTTTGGAGGGAGTCATTGTCTAGATTCTTACAGTATACATGAAGCTTTATTATTAACCCTTTGCAAAAATCTTGAGGTTTAGCGGATTGATCATCAGACTACGCTGCCTTGTGTAAGGGCAGTAAAGTATACAGACAGATGAGATTACAGAATACACCTGACACATAGTTTATGAGTCCGGTATATTCATGGGGGGAATGCTCTCGCAGCCCTTTTTAACTCAGCTTAACCCCCTCACTCATTCAGGTGGTGAATAATGGCTCTCTGCTGTTTTTCTGCAGCATTTACTGTGAGAGTGATAGGAGAAGCACTACTTGCATATACGCCAACCGCATAAACTATTCTGATCATTACAATTAGCTAAATGACACAATATTTTTGTGCCATTTTGGCTGACAGAAGAGCAGACCTATTCACATACAATGGTGCCCTTACATAGGACAGTGTAGTTCAGATAGGACAGGTCTTATTTAAAGGGAATCTGTCAGCAGGTTTTTTCCTCATCTGAGAGCAGCCTGATGATGCAGGCAAAGAGAAGCTGAATCCAATGATGTATCACTTAGTTTACTGTCCTCAGATTACATAGTAAAAACCTGCTGACAGATTCCCTTTAAAGTTTTAAACCTATTGTAATTGCAATATTAATAAACAGGCATACAAATAAATGTTGAGTACAGAGTATACTTACAGGTCGAAGACAAGAAAGAAGAATGTGTGGGACTCATAACTGTCTTTTAGCTGGACTGTAATAAAGAAGAAAAGAATAATGGGTGTTAATAAATATGTTAATTTGTACTTTATTATTTTCTATGAATAATATACAGTCATATGAAAAAGTTTGGGCACCCCTATTAATCTTAAGCTTAATGTTTTATAAAAATTGGTGTTTTTGCAACAGCTATTTCAGTTTGATATATGTAATATGTAATAACTGTTGGACACAGTAATGTTTCTGCCTTGAAATGAGGTTTATTGTACTAACAGAAAATGTGCAATCTGCATTCAAACAAAATTTGAAAGGTGCATAAGTATGGGCACCCTTATCATTTTCTTGTTTTAAATACTCCTACCTACTTTTTACTGACTTACTAAAGCACTTTTTTTGGTTTTGTAACCTCATGGAGCTTTGAACTTTATAGCCAGGTGTATGCAATCATGAGAAAAGCTACTTAAAGTGGCCACTTGAAAGTTGTTCTCCTGTTTGAATCTCCTCTGAAGAGTGGCATCATGTGCTCCTCAAAACAACTGTCAAATGATCTGAAAACAAAGATTATTCAACATAGTTGTTCAGGGGAAGCATACAAAAAGCTGTCTCAGAGATTTAACCTGTCAGTTTCCACTGTGAGGAACATAGTAAGGAAATGGAAGAACACAGGGACAGTTCTTGTTAAGGCCAGAAGTGGCAGGCCAAGAAAAACATCAGAAAGGCAGAGAAGAATGGTGAGATCAGTCAAGGACAATCCTCAGACCACCTCCAGAGAGCTGCAGCATCAACTTGCTGCAGATGGTGTCACTGTGCATCGGTCAACTATACAAGGCACTTTGCACAAGGAGAAGCTGTATGGGAGAGTGATGCGAAAGAAGCCGTTTCTGCAAGCACGCCACAAACAGAGTTGGCTGAGGTATCCAAAAGCACATTTGGGGAAGCCAATTTCTTTTTGGAAGAAGGTCCTGTGGACTGATGAAATCAAGATTGAGTTATTTGGTCATACAAAAAGGCGTTATGCATGGTGGCAAAAAAACACAGCATTCCAAGAAAAACACTTGCTACCCACAGTAAAATTTGGTGGAGGTTCCATCATGCTTTGGGGCTGTGTGGTCAATGCTGGCACTGGGAATCTTGTTAAAGTTGAGGGACACATGGATTCCACTCAGTATCAGCAGATTCTTGACAATAGTGTTCAAGAATCAGTGATAAATATGAAGTTACAAAGTGGATGGATCTTTCAGCAAGACAATGATCCAAAACACCGCTCCAAATCTACTCAGGCATTCATGCAGAGGAACAACTACAATGTTCTGGAATGGCCATCCCAGTCCCCAGACCTGAATATCATTGAACATCTGTGGGATCATTTGAAGAGGGCTGTCCATGCTCGGCGACCATCAAACTTAACTGAACTGGAATTGTTTTGTAAAGAGGAATGGTCAAAAATACCTTCATCCAGGATCCAGGAACTCATTAAAAGCTACAGGAAGCGACTAGAGGCTGTTATTTTTGCAAAAGGAGGATCTACTAACTATTAATGTCACTTTTCTGGTGAGGTGCCCATACTTATGCACCTGTCAAATTTTGTTTGAATGCAGATTGCACATTTTCTGTTAGTACAATGAACCTCATTTCAAGGCAGAAACATTACTGTGTCCAACAGTTATTACATATATCAAACTGAAATAGCTGTTGCAAAAACACCAATTTTTATAGAACATTAAGCTTAAGATTAATAGGGGTGCCCAAACTTTTTCATATGACTGTACATTTATTACTTCATATTGTTTTTATTTAAATATTAGTCTAAAATTCTCTACTGACTAATTCCATAATAAATCTGATTTGGGGTAATCTGTTACAGGAATCAAAATCCTGTGTTTTCTTTTACACTGCCACTTGTCAGCTTTGCGGCACAGGTTGGGACAGTCAGCAGGTGGGGAGAAATTAAAGGGGTTGTCCACTACTAGGACAACTCAACTCCTTCTGAATCCCTATGTTTCCCTCCCAGTAAAATATTAGCACCTATACTGAACTTCAGTGCCGGTCGTCGTTCCAGCGGTGTCGGCACTGGCTCTCTGAGGGATCAAGTAATATTATTATGTCACGTGATCCCTATGGCCAATCAGCACTGGCTTCTCTCTTCTCTCCTATGGACATAATTGATATCTGGAGGAAGTGAAAGCTGCGACTGCTCTCTCACTTCCTCCGGATGTATTGATTTGTCTGAAGGAAGGGAGAGTGAGCCAGTGCTGATTTGTTCCAGGGATTGCGTGACACAATAATGTCACAAAATTCCCGGGAAATCCAGTGCTGACACCACTGGAATGGCGCCCGCACCTGAAGTGTTATTACTTGATAAGGGGGGAGCAGTAATTGAGAAGGCGTTGTCCAAGTAGTGGACAACCCCTTTAAATGAAAGGTCTGGACAACCCCTTTAAATGAGAGGTCTATTGATAGGGCAGAACAGAAACACTGTACTCAAAGATAAGGCTCTTAATGTACCTTCCCTATCACTTATCTGTCTCTTAGAGCCGGAAAGCTGAATCCTTCACTTCCCGGAGACTGCAGTAGCCTATAATATTCCTCAATTAACTTTCATGCAAAGCAGCTGCCTTAAAGCACGCAAATCTTGGCAATGTATCTGGCAGGAAGTCCCTCCGATTTGCCTCTGGAATGTTTTTAAAATGAAAAAAAAAAAAAAAATAGCTACAACATGTAAGAAAAAAAGAACAATTTTCCTCATCTAGAAGCTTGCATCTACATAATGAAACTAAAATTGAAGAGAATCTGTTTGCAGGATTTTGCTATGTAATCTGACAGCAGCATTATGTTGGGACAGAGATGCTGATTCTAGCGATGTATCACTTAGTTTACTGTTTGCAGCAGTTGTGATAGCACAGTTTTCTCTGCTGCAGATCTGGTAGAGGTCGTAATGCTGAGCCCTGTATATCCCCACCTACATCATTGATTGGCAGCTTTCTGTGTAAATTGTATCTTGATAGAAAGCCGCTAATCAGTGTTGGGGTCGTGGTTGGACCAGGCGACACAAGACACTTAGCCCTCTAGTCATAATCTGCGGCTAATAAAAAAAAAAAAAAACCTGATTGTATTAAAACAACAAAACACCACCCAGTAAGTGACATATCACTGGAATAAGGGTTTCTGCCTCTACTTCATGCTGCTTTCAGATTACATAGAAAAAACTGCTGACAGATTCCATTTAAAGGGGTTGTCTCAACATCATAAATGGGTAACATTGCAAAGTCCTTGTAAAAACAGGCAACTTTGCAATTTATTTATTATTAAAAATGATCTCCGTTCTCTAGAATGGAGGGATTTTTAATTCTATAGCTTACTGCTCATTTCCTGGGTTATCAGTTACCACTGCAGCCTATAAGTGGCGGTCATGCACCAAAGCAAGGAATGCAATGGTCGCAGGTTCTTTGCTTTACAGCTTGTAAGTTCTGCTCTGAAGTTGGCCAGCTTCAGTATTCCTCTGTTCTTCTAAGGCTGCGGAGGAATAGCTGCTTTTATTAGCAGCCTGGAGAGTGTACAGTTCGGGCTACTAGCTCGACTGAAGGCATGAACTTTCAGTCTTCGGGAACAAGCAGGACACCGGGATGCAGGGGAGGTGTGCTCCGAAAAATGAATCTTAAAAACTACACTTTAAAGACATGAGACATTAAGCTTAATACAAAACGAGGGCATATTGACATCTAAATGAGAACCCTACTTGGAACTCCTCTATATTAGCCGTCTCAGCCGACCCTCCCATACACAGGAGGCCTGTTCAGCTGAGCGCTCGTGTTTTCTAAGAAAATGGCACCAACAGACACCAACTGTCAGCCGGCGGCTTATCTCCAAGAAATTGCCAGAAATTGGACATGCCCAATCGACATCTCCCGACTATCAGTCAACTGGTGCCCCATACATATTAGACTGTCAGCGGACCCTATCGATATCGGTGGGTTCAGCCATTAGAGTAATGTATATGGGAGCCTTTAGACTTGGTAACCTTAGCCTGCCCATTTTTGACAGTCTCTCATTTATTTGTATACACCTGCTTTCTTTAAGTTTAGCTTTATTTGGCACATATTAGGCTCGCTTCACATTTATACAGTGCTCTACGCTGAACACTGCGTCACTTTTGTGTCCGCCTAAAAATGACGGACTCTGCTGAAACTGAGGCCAGAGTGAGTCCAAATTGACTCCGTTTGCCCCATTATACTGAATGGCTCCGTCAGGGTTCTGTCTGAATCCTACTTTTTATGGATTTAGACCAAACACCAACACAAGTGCTCAGCGTACAGCACAGAATAAATGTGAACTAGAACGTACCTTTCCATGCTCCGAATAAAACTAACGCTGGAACTTCCCCAATTTCTATTCTCTCTCGCTCCAGATAAAGCATTAGCGTCCCTTCAAACATAAATCAATGTCTTTAATTAACTGCTATATATTTAAGGTCACACTAGCAACTAAAAGGGGTTTTCCAGCTCCAGACTTGTGACTTTTATTTACTGCTGAAATTTTTACAAAACTAAATGTAGTCTAATTGTTAAGAGCAATACTGCTTGCATATACAGTATGATGGAAAGCCTGGACAGCAGCCTCCGCAGGGAAGAGAATTATTATAAATTTGTACAATTTTGCAGAAGGAAATTACATATGTGATTATATGTTTAATAAATTATTGCAATTAATATTCTGTGTGAATGAAGGTCATATAGTGATATGTCCCCATAAGGTAAACATTAAAACTAAATGTTGTGTCCTTATTTTCCCTAATTTTAGGCCACGCTCACCCATTGAGTATTTGATCAGTATTTGTAAGCCAAAACCAGGAGTGGGTGATAAATACAGAAGTGGTGACGTGTTTCTATTATACTTTTCCTCTGATTGTTCCACTCCTGGTTTTGTCTTACAAATACTGATGTAAAATACTGATCAAATACTGAACGTGTGTACATGGCCTTATAGATAGAAAAACGGAAAAAAAAATATAGAGGCCCACACTTAAGGAAATTTGAGTACTCCAAATAATCTAACATAGTGAATTATTTGGGTGATTTTCTGGTATATGGAATATTAGTAAAAAAAAAAGGAACGCAAGCAATCCAGAAATAATAATTAGGGATGAGTGGATTTCTCTCCAAACAAGCTATAATCAGGAGGTAATGACCGCAGTCGCAGAGGTCGCGACTGCGACTGGGCCCGTGCAGGTGGGGGCCCGCCGAAAGCAGCAGAAACTCCAACTGGATGCTCGTCCTCGGTCACAAATCATGTTGAAGTATATTGCGGTGTGCAAAGACCCATCGGGTCCATGTGCGGCAATACTCGCTGCCAGCCAATCAGAGACCAGCAGCTGACATCGGCGTGCACATGACTGGGGGCGCATGGCAGTGACATCATACGCCTCCATTGCTTGCACGCTGAAGTCAGCTGCCAGCTTCAGGAGAGGACACCGCGTGGCGGGGGAGTGGAGGAAAGTGAGTATCATTTTTTTTTCTATGCATTAAAGAATAGTGACAGAACGGGGGATATATATACCAGGATGGGGCCCAGGATAAGAGACATACTACCAGGATAAGGGACATATTACCAAGTTGGGGCCCAGGGTAAGAGACATATACCAGGATGGGGGGTATATATACTAGGATGGGGCCCAGGGCCAGGATAAGGGACATATTACCAGGATGGGGCCCAGGGTAAGGAACATATACCAGGATGGAGGATATATATATATAAATATATATATATCAGGATTGAGCCCAGGATAAGGGACATATACACCAGGATAAGGGACATATTACCAGGATGATGCCCAGGATAAGGAACATACAGTGGCATGTAAACATTTGGGCACCCCTGGTCAAAATTACTGTTATTGTGAACAGTTAAGCAAGTTGAAGATGAAATGATCTCTAAAAAGACTAAAGTTAAAGATGACACGTTTCCTTTGTATTTTAGGCAAAATATACATATTGTCATTTTATTTTTCATTTAAAAAATTACAAAAAGGAAAATGGACCGATGAAAACGTTTAGGCACCCTTGTAGATTTGTGTGCTCTGATAACTTTGACCGAGGTTTCAGACCTTAATTAGCTTGTTAGGGTTATGGCTTGTTCACTATCATTATTAGGAAAAGCAAGGTGATGTACTGTACATTTCCCAGAGACACAGGCACAAATATGGCCTTCATGGAAGGATTATCACAGAAAACCCCTCCTGAGTCCTCACCATAAAATTCAGCATCAGAAGTATACAAAAGAACATCTAAACAAGCTTGATGCATTTTTAAGTCCTGTGGACTGATTAGGTTAAGATAGAACTCTTTGGCCACAATGATCAAAGATATGTGTGGAGAAAAGGGCACAGAATTTCAGGAAAAGAACATCTTGCCAACCATTAAGCATGTGGGTGGATCAATCATGCTTTAAGGTTGTGTTGCAGCCAATGGCACGGGGAACTTTTCATGGGTAGAGGGAAAAATGGATTTAATTAAATTTCAACAAATTCTCAATGCAAACATAACATCATCAGTAAACAAGCTGAAGTTGAAAAGAGGATGGCTTCTACAAATAATGATCCTAAACACACGTCAAAATCCACAATAGACTACCTCAAAAGGCGCAAGCTGAAGGTTTTACAATGGCCCTCACAGTCCCCTGATCTGAACATCATTGAAAATCTGTGGCTAGACTTCAAAATAGCAGTGCATGCAAGACGACCCAGGAATCTCACAGAACTGGAAGAATTTTCCAAGGAAGAATGGATGAAAATTCCTCAAACAAGAATTTTAAGACTCTTGGCTGGCTACAAAAAGCATTTACAAGCTGTGATACTTTCAAAAGTGGGAGCTACTAAGGTACTAACCATGCAGGGTGCCCAAATTTTTGCATAGGCCCATTTTCCTTTTTGTAATTTTTAAAATGTAAAAGTTGAAAATATGTCATCTTACCTTTAGGTCATTTAGGGATCATTTCATCTTCAACTTGCTTAACTGTTCACAACAACAGTAATTTTGACCAGGGGTGCCCAAACTTTTACATGCACTTTTTTATACAGTGGGGGAAATAAATATTTGATCCGTTGCTGTTTTTGTAAGTTTGCCTCTTGACAACGACATGAACAGTCTATAATTTTAAGGGTAGGTTAATTTTAACATTGAGAGATACAATATCCAAAACCAAAAAAAAAAATCAAGAAAATCACATTGTATAAATTAGATAATTTTTTTTTGCATTTTGCAGTGAGAAATAAGTATTTGATCCCCTACAAACCATTATGAGTTCTGACTCCTACAGACCAGTTAGACACTCCTAATCAATTTGTTACCTGCATTAAAGATAGCTGTCTTATATAGTCACCTGTATAAAAACTCCTGTCCACAGACTCAATTAATCAGTCAGACTCTAACCTCTACAACATGGGCAAGACCAAAAAGCTTTCTAAGGATATGATGGACAAGATCATAGACCTGCACAAAGCTGAAATGGGCTACAAAACCATAAGTAAGATGCTGGGTGAGAAGGAGACAACTGTTGGTGCAATAGTAAGAAAATGGAAGAAATACAAAATGATTGTCAATCGACATCGATCTGGAGCACCATGCAAAATCTCACTTTGTGGGGCATCCTTGATCATGAGCAAGGTGACAGATCAGCCTAAAACTACACGGGGGGAACTTGTTAGTGATCTCAAGGCAGCTGGGACCACAGTCACCAAGAAAACCATTGGTAACACATTACGCCTTAAAGGTTTAAAATCCTGCAGTGCCCGCAAGGTCCCCCTGCTCAAGAAGGCACATGTGCAGGCCCGTCTGAAGCTTGCCAATGAACACCTGGATGATTCTGTGAGTTATTGGGAGAAGGTGATGTGGTCAGATGAGACAAAAATTGAGCTCTTTGGCATTAACTCAACTTAACGTGTTTGGAGGAAGAAGAAGGATGAGTACAATCCTAAGAATATCGTCCCAACCATGAAGCATGGTGGGGGAAACATTATACATTGGGGGTGCTTTTCTGCAAAGGGGACATGACGACTGCACCGTACTGAAGGGAAGATGGATGGGGTCATGTATCGCGAGATTTTGGCCAACAACCTCCTTCCCTCAGTAAGAGCATTGAAGATGTGTCGTTGCTGGGTCTTCCAGCAAGACAATGACCCAAAACATACAGCCAAGGCAACAAAGGAGTGGCTCAAAAAGAAGCACAGTAAGGTCATGGAGTGGCCTAGCCAGTCTCCAGAACTTAATCCCATAGGAGAATTATGGAGGGAGTTGAAGCTCTGAGTAGCCAAGCGACAGCCTCAAAGTCTTAATGATTTAGAGATGACCTGCAAAGAGGAGTGGACCAAAATTCCTCCTGTGCAAACCTTATCATCAACTACAAAAAACATCTGATTGCTGTGCTTGCCAACAAGGGTTTGCCACCAAGTATTAAGTGTTGTTTGCCAGAGGGATCAAATACTTATTTCTCACTGCAACATGCTAAAAAAAATCTATCTAATTTATACAATGTGATTGTCTTGATTAGTTTTGGATATTCTATCTCTCAATGTCAAAATTAACCTACCCTTAAAATTATAGACTGTTCGTATCTTTGTCAGTGGGCAAACTTACAAAAACAGCAAGGGATCAAATACTTATTTCCCCCACTGTATCAGGATGGGGGAAATATATACCAGGATGAGGATGAGGCCCAGGCAGGATAAGGGACATATACATTGACGAGTAAAAGGGTAACAATGTTTTGAACTTTTGACTTTCAGGCTCCATATCTCACCATCCACTACAGCTTTGAACGTGGGACCATCATTATTTTATAGACAATCATCTTGACTATCTCATACATAAATTTGACTTACAACTATTTAGCATATTATCAGTTATGCAGATTATTGTCATGTCACTGCATTGTTACTCTTTTGCTCCTGGTGGTGGAAAAATAGTTTCTTCCTGTATACTTCAAATTACAATCTGTTCTCACATTCCCTCGGTGTGTTATTAGGCTGATTGTAAGATAAGAGGAGGCCGAGCGATGTAGTCATCTGTTGAAGAGACAAACTGACACCTGTGAAGCTCTAGACCAGGGATCTCAAACACGCGGCCCATGGGGCTCCGCTGTGCGGTCCTCAAGGTCCCTGAGACAATCGCGTCCAGCGAGCTAGGGGGCACCAACGTCAGCATTTCTTTTCAACTGAGTGTGCGTTTTCGAACATTATTACAGGACAGGGAACATTATTACAGGAGAGGACATTATGGCTGTGTGCCCACGATCATTTCCCACTTTCAGGAGACATGCACTAAAACATGCATCTGTGTTCAAAACAATTACTGCTGCAAGCAGCTCTTTTCAAAACTTATCGCAAAGAGTCGACTTCAATAGCCATTTCTCAGCCCAAGCTTCCAGCTTACATGAATTCCTCTGTAATATTAAATTATCCTCCTCTCTGTTGATTATCTTGCGGAGTTTAGTATGATGTACAAATATTGAAATTCTTCTGTGCATGCCCTCTATAAAGTCATTAATAAATATGTTAAAAAGAAGAGGGCCCAATTCTGACCCCTGGGGTACCCTACTGTTAACTGTGAACCAATCCAAGTGTGTTCCATTAATAATTACCCTCTGTTTCCTATCACTGAACCATTTGTTAACCCAGTTATAACATATTTTCCCCTAGTCCCATTAAGCCCCCGTCTCACATAGCGAGATCGCTAGCGAGATCGCTGCTGAGTCATGGTTTTGGTGACGCAACAGCGACCTCACCAGCGATGTCGCTATATGTGACACTTTGCAGCGATCAGGCCCCTGCTGTGAGATCGCTGATCGCTGCAGAATGTCCTGGACCATTTTTTGGTCTTTGCCCTCCCGCTGGTCAGCACACATCGCTGTGTGTGACCAGCGGGACCAGCGATCAGGCTGGTAACCATGATAAACATCGGGTTACTAGGGGCGCACGCGCACTTAGTAACCCGCTGTTTATCATGGTTACCACTCTGCTACGAGAGCGGTAACCTCCCGCTCACCGTAGCAGAGTGGTAACCATGATAAACAGCGGGTTACTAGGTGTGCGTGTGCCCCTAGTAACCCGATGTTTATCATGGTTACCAGCCGGCTCCTGCTTCAGCAGACTGGCAACCAGGAGCAGGACATCGTGGAAAGATTCTTTCCACGATGTCGCTGCTCCCCTGATCGCTGGTGAGCCTGCCTGTTTGACAGCTCACCAGCGATCACATAGCGACGCAGCAACGATCCCTGATAGGTCGTATCGTTGTCGGGATTGCTGTAGCGGGGCCTTTACTCTCATTTTATGGAACAACCTTTTGTGTGTCACTGTATCAAACTCCTTTGAAAAATCCAAATAGAAAACATGCATGGCATGCAACATCATCAATACCCCCTAATACCCCCTAACATCACACGTCTCACCAACGAGAAGTAGCTCCAGCCATCACATTAGGGGTGAGTTCATTAAGTATATGACCAAATATAGTAGGATCATTTTTAAGTTGATGACTTTGTATGGCTTCAGAATGATATTATGTATATTCAAATGGCCATTGGCAGAAAAGTTTCCCCGCCTCTGATACCACAACACATATTTGACCATATTATGTTAAATAGATTTTAAAAAGCTTGTTAGGTCCAATGTAACATCTGGATCGGTCTGTTGTAAATACTTGTAAATGTAACATTTTATTCATTCATTGTCCTTCCTATTGTGTGGCAGGTCATTGCCATAATATTACACATATTCAGTTTCATATAAAATAGAAAGTATGTCTATATTATTAACATAAAAGTTATTACTTACTGACATTTGGGTGTCCTGAGACCTTCTGTAATATGTCAATCTCTTTGATCGTAGCCTCTCGAAGCTCCTTAATTTCCTCTGGTGTCAAATGGTCACCTGTGATATCAATAATCTTGACAGCAAAGTCCTCCCTGCTGGACTTGTAAATACATCGACGTACCACACTACTAACTCCTCTACGTGAAGTGGAGAAAGGGTCGACAAGAAATCGAGAAATACAGAACATTATAATAATTCTATTTACTGATCATTTTCAAGGTTTCAGTTGATCACTGGAGACACCAGCAGAAGGATAACATGTAATAGCTTATTGTTTGGGGACGCAACTAACAAAAATAAATTATACATATGGGCTAAACCCTATTTAGAGTAGTCTTACATAGTTAAAACTGATGTCAACCTTTTTTTTCCAGAATATAACTGCATTTTATGCCATGAAGAGTTTTCAGAGAAACTTCTCAAATTCTTTTTAAAGATTATTTTTATGCTTCATTATTTTTAAACAATAAGATATTTTTAACTTTTTTTTTAAACTGCATTTTACATTTTCTTTAACTATTTAATTGCTCACATAAAGCTTTGGAATCCTCAGTATTAAAAGGTATTATTGCCTGTACGTTTATAATAGGAATTTAGCTGAGGTAGACCTAGGGACCTTTGTTACATTACAGAACATTAAAGGGCTCAGAGATGCTGCAGTTACTATTGATCACAAGGGATTAAATGGCTGAGATCAGGGCATTTCACCTCTCCATTCAATCTCTGTCTGGACCTGGTTTTCCTAATATAGATCTGGGGGTCAGAGGTCATATGGAAATGTCATAAGTATCCGTGCTGGCAGTGTCCCTTTAAGAGAGACAGTTTGAATAGAATAAATAGCTGATATGTTTGATTACCTTCCCAGGATCTCTTTGGGCTCATATTTCTCATAAAACTCTTGAGACGTCTGCCAGTCGGGTAATTCGTCTTCACGAGTCATCGTTCGTTATTGTTTTCCGTTAGAAATCTGCAATTCAGTAGGTCAAATATTAGAAACCCCTCCACTAACAAATTGCAGTATTTAAGGAGATTGTCACAACACAACTTCTTCTTAATTATGCCAGACATACATTCCGTAGGCCAGGAGCAATACACCTTTATTTTTATGCTGACTTTTGAACTTGTGTTCTTCTTTGGTTGGTCAACACAGACTATTGTTTGTATAAACCTGAATGTTGATCACTTGAGTTGATATTTGGTAATTGATGAATGGCTGTTATCTACATCTTATATCAGCTTGTACAACGTACTGTTTGCCAGTTTTGCAATACAGTGACTCATGGTCTTTGAACAATGGATGTTTGCTAGAAATGTTAAATACCATCGTAGGGTGTTTGCCAGTCAACAAGGGGGGATGAGTTGTGGATACTCGAGCATTGAGAATTAATATCATGATCCCTGACTCTTGACCTGTGAATGATGGCTTGAAAGGACAAATGTGAACTATAAAAAGGGGTTCTCGGCGTCTGTTCTGAGATTCTACAGGTTGTCAACTCAAGGGACCACAGCCCTGGCTGGGAAAATACAGAACTGCTCCATTGACAATTACTGAACTCTCAGATACGATATGAAGAATTCAGGTTGGGACAATCAGGTCACCTGGCCACATATCTCACTGCCCTAATCCCGGCGGGCCAGTGGAAGGGTGAGACTCTGTAATTTGCACTATCTTGTATGTTGATGAGACTGTTCTATATGTTATTGATTGCTGGTGGTTCAATAAATTATTGCCACACTGTTTACGATCACCCTGTGTTGTCTGAGTAGTGTTTTGCCCATGGTAAAAGAGAGCGAGCGTTCAGTGATATGAGCCCTTGGCCATGCGGTCTTTCTAAAGACAGCCCGCCAGCGGACAATAGCACCCACTGACGACTATGTCTTCACAGAGATTTACCCGACTGCATTGAGAAAATGGCCCGTTATAAATTTAGTGTACAATCAGATATAAACATTATTCTTCTATATATTAAGTCTATGCTGTGTTATCATCACAGCGGTAGTGTGTTGGACTCCTCACTAGGGATGAGCGGACCCAGAGAAGTTCGGGTTTTGCTATCTGACCAAACTTTAGTCAAAAGTTCGGTTCGGGTACCAGAACTGTACCCAAACTTCAACCAGAACCCGAACCTCACTGAAAACAATGAGGGCTCAAACTTAGGAGCTGGAAAAAAAATCTCTCTCTCTCTCCGTCACTCTATCTCTCTCCTCCCGGTCTTCCCCTGGAACTCCACACGTTAAAATGGACTTCCGAGAGAAGTCTGTGTTCGGAGTTTAGCACCGGACACTAAATGTCCGGTACGAACCCTGAACTTTTAAAGGGAACCTGTCACCAGAAATAATGCTGTTAATCTGCAGATATGCGGTTGATCTGCATGTTAATAGCATTATTATGCTGCCCGGCGCCAGCACACAGGCTCCCGGCACTTGCGCAGTCAATGTATCTTGCGGTCACTGCATGCGCAGTGACACTGCAGTGGTGACCGCAAGATACATTGACTGCTCATGCGCCAGGAGCCACAGGTCACAGCGCGTGCACACTGAAGCTGGTAATCACACAGCCTCAGTACGCACGCACCGGACCAGCGGCCCAACGTGTGCAAATGCTCATGCGCCCCACAAACATAGCGCTTGCCAGGAGCAGTATTCAAATGTCATGGGTGGCGCCAGCACTAACTGAATGCTGCGCCCGCCCCTGACTGAATCTGAGAATCACACCCCTATGACTGAATGCCAGCAGGTAAGACAAAGTATATAAAGCGTTAGAAAAGCATTATAATACCACCGATTTTCATGAAAACAGCTTGTTAGTGATGCACACTGCATCACTAACAACCCTATGGGGGCAGTGTACATAGCAATTAGGACGTGACAGGTTCCCTTTAAGGATTTAGAAAAAGCAGCATTAGTTCTGGAGTCTGGATTAGTATAAATTAGGCCAGTTTCACACATCCTTTTTTTCTCATACATGAAAAACAGTTATTGCTTTTTTCCTGTGCTGAACCCATTTTTACAATGCTTGTTGCATGCATTTTACACTTATGAAAAAAACCTTAGCTTTTGCCACCCATTAATCAGTAAAATACAGACTGCATACAGATCACATCCATGTCCTATCCATTTTGTTCATGTTGCCATTGACTTTCATTGGTCAGATTGATCCGCAACTTGAATTAGATTAATACATGTATCGTTTTTTGTTTTTTTTGAGGACAATAGATTTGTAAAAAAAAAAGGGACGTGAAAAAAGGCACAGTCAGTGATCTATCCGTATAACAATGGATAGCATTGATAAAACCTGTCTTAGGCTATGTTCCAACAATTAATTTTTGGTGAATTTTTGATGCTGCTTATTTTTTCAAAAATGCAAGTAACCTATTTTACTTAATGGATGCAGAAATACTGCAGACAATCTGTAACATCGAAAACTCACCAAAAAGCTCACAGTGGGAACTTGGCCTTAAAGTTATCCTATACGTATTTGGGGTGATGCTAAAGTATCTACAGTATATACCTTTGAGGGAAAAATGTTAGAATATTCCCCTGTAACCGAAAACGTTTTATGTAACAGTATCAATGAATTAATATATGCAAACCCGCTATATAAGGCTGTGTTCACCAGCAGTGGTAATGCCCTTTTCTGCTGCAGTCTTTCCACTGTTTCCCTGTACAATCACTTAAACTTGCAGGGCAAAGCTGTGTCACCTGCAAGGCCATAGCCGATCATCAAAGCTCAGAGGTTTTGCAGGTGAAACAGCTTTTTCCCTTCAAGATTAAGTGATTGTGTAGGGAAACAGTGAGAAGATCGCAGCAGCACAGGGCTGCTGCAGTTTTCAGCCATAGTGTGACTGCTGCATGTGAACACAGTCTACGGGTTGCAACATGCCAAAGATGGGGCTAAGATGAAGAAATAAAAAAAAAAAGATATTTACACATTAATGATGATAAAACTGTACATTGTTTATCAATTCACTATGTGCACCCTTGGTGTGGCAAAATATTTAAGTGCACCTTACACCTAATTGTTTCCCTCTACCTCCACCCCCTCTATCTTCTTTGGCTCTTTCTTTGAAAGCTCTGGCTTTCTGGAGCCAGATGAGATACAAGGAAAACAAGTAGGTTGGAAGGTGCGCTTAAATGTTTAGCCACTCCAAGGGTACACTGAGCGCATGTATTTGGTTTGAACAGTCATTTTATGCTGACCGAGTCCCTTTAATTGTCTGACATTTCAGTAGAATGATCACCCGAAATGTGTAAAAAAGATGCATGAACAAGGATAAGCAGAAAAGGGTAACTTTATGCTTCATCTTGGATCAATGTCTGTGACTGTCAAGTCTGTAATATCCTCTTACCTTTTTCTTCACAACAGAATTGCTCTCCTGGGAAACAATCCCTGGTGAACCGCCCTGTAGGGTTACCGGCTGTAAATATATATTGTGAAATCCCACAGAGTTTAGGAAAGTTTCTTTTCCATATTCAGCTCTTGATGGATGACTAAGCTGGATTTTTCTGTAGCTCGGTTTTAGATGTTACATAAGCCGTTTCCTAGAAGGATGTTACATCATTTATGTTCTAAATAGCAGAATATAAGGAGGGGAAGAGGCAGCAAGAGGCCTGCAGCTTCTTCTATTACATCTCATTATGTCTCGCTGAACTGCACAATGAAAGATTGAGGTGAATTGAGGTGAATTCTGATTCGGATTGTCATGAGCAAAAACGCAAGTTTCTCTACGCACCAGTCTAAAACATGCCCACCATAAGGTTTAATAAAATGAACAAACTTTTCTCAGTGACTTAGTTCCCCAACGCCAATTTGGTGAACAGCAGCTTCAGAAGCTCATGAAAAACTCAAATTAGGATCACACAACTATAACCCTATATATGTATAACATTTTTCACTGTTTTCAGAACATTAACAGTAAGAACATGGAAGAGTCCAGGAGCCATTTGGTGAGCTGCATATCCTGCTACATGTTCACAGACTTGCCAGTGGAAAAGCCAAACTTCACATGCCAGAAATGCAAGCTTGTGTCCCTGTTGGAGGAAAAGTTGCGAAATCTAGAAGAGAGGTTAACTACCTTGAAAATCATTAAGGAAGGTGAAGAGTTCTTAGACAGAGCAGAATTATCTCTTCATGATTCAGAAAGAGAAGAAATTCGAACTGCACCTGACGAAACAGAGGAATGGAAGCATGTGACCCACAGAAGCAGGAGGATCGAGAGGCAGTCAGCACCCATACTGCTCAGGAACCAGTACCAGGCTCTCACGCAGGAGAACCATGAAGAAATACAGCAAAATAAGACTTTGCCAGCAATGAATAACCTTGTAAGCCCTCAGAATCCTCCTGGATGGAGAAAGAAGAATGTTGTGAAGAAAAAACGGAGAGTGGTGGTTATGGGGGATTCCCTGTTAAGAGGAACAGAGGCCGCTATCTGCAGACCAGACATAACCTCAAGAGAAATGTGCTGTCTTCCAGGAGCAAAAATTAAAGATGTGTCTGACAGGATATCAAGACTCTTCAGACCTACAGATCACTACCCATTCCTGCTAATACATGTGGGGACAAATGACACCGCAAGAAAGGACCTGGAAACCATCTGCAGTGACTTTGAAGACTTAGGCAAGAAAGTGAAAGAATTGGGAGCGCAGGTGGTCTTCTCATCCATCCTCCCTGTGGATGGCCATGGAACAATGAGGTGGAATAAGATTCTACAGGTGAACAACTGGCTACGTCGATGGTGCCGTCAACAAGGATTTGGATTTCTGGATCACGGGATGAATTACCTATACGATGGACTACTTGCTAGAGATGGGGTGCACCTTACGAAGACTGGAAAACATGTATTTGGAAGTCGCCTTGCTACACTCCTCAGGAGAGCTTTAAACTAGAACAATGTGGGAAGGGAAGCAAAAGGCCAGAAAAAGCCATACAGCTGACAAATACTATTGAGATCTCTGCTACTGGAAGTGGAAAGAAAGAACAAAGACAAAAAAATCTAAATAAAAATATGGGAGGAAGAGAAACCAATCACAAACTAAAATGTTTTTATACAAATGCACAAAGCATGGGCAACAAACAAGGAGAATTGGAACTACTAATGCAGGAAAATAAATATGATGTCATTGGAATCACTGAAACTTGGTGGGACGATACACATGATTGGAATAAAAGGCTAAAAGGATACAACTTATTTGCAAGAAACAGAATTGATAAACGAGGAGGAGGTGTCGCATTGTATGTTAGAAAAGCGTATATCTGCACAGAGATTGATGCTTCAGAGACTGGGAGTTCTGTGGAAACTGTTTGGGTAAGAATACAAGGAGAGAACAACGGAAAGGACACCATTGTAGGCATTTACTACAGGCCACCTGGGCAAGCTGAAGATATGGATGAACTCTTTATGTATCAAATGACCAAGTTCTCCAAAAAATATGACGTAGTGGTCATGGGAGATTTCAACTATCCAGACATTTGTTGGGAATCTCTCTCAAGTAAAACTAACAGGTCAAGCAAATTCTTATCCTCTCTTGCTGACAACTTTATCTTCCAAAAGGTAGGGGAGAAAACAAGGGGATCTGCTACTTTGGATCTAATCCTTATAAACAGGGAGGAAATGGTTGAGGAGGTAAAGGTGGCTGGGACCCTAGGAGGCAGCGATCATGCTATTATAGAATTTTGGATAACTAGAGGAGGAAGACATGTGAAGACTCAAACTTCAAGGTTAGATTTTAGAAAGGCAGATTTTAAGAGACTCAGAAAGAGCATAGGAGGGATCCAATGGCTGGATGTCCTTAAGGACAAAAATGTCCAGGAAGGATGGGAAATTTTTAAAAATGAGATTCTCAAAGCACAATCGTTAACAATCCCGAAAAGTAGGAAGAATGGGAAGCATTTAAGGAAACCAGGATGGATGAACACAGAACTTAAACACATGCTAAAAAGAAAGAAAGAAATGTTTATTAAATGGAAAGAGGGAGGCATATCTAAAGAAGATTATAATGCAGTCTGCAGATCCTGCAGGGCACGTATCAGGTTAGCTAAAGCTGACAATGAATTAAGGCTTGCAAGAGATGTCAAAAGCAATAAAAAAGGATTTTGGGGGTATGTCAAAAGTAAAAGAAAAGTCAAAGATGCTATAGGATTTTTACAGGATGAAAATGGAGAAATGGTAAGAGAGGATGTTGAGAAGGCCGAACTTTTTAATTCCTATTTTGCATCTGTTTTCTCTCAGAAAGAAAATGTAACATCAACTGATTTTCACTGTCCTTTTAAAGGAATAGAAGAATCTAAGTTATCTGTAAACAGAAAGATTGTGAGGGAATATTTAGCTAACATAAATGAGTTCAAATCTCCAGGTCCAGATGAATTACACCCCAGAGTACTGAAGGAGATCGTAGAAGAAATTTTAGAACCACTCTCCATAATCTTTGAAAATTCTTGGAGAACAGGAGAAGTCCCAGAAGACTGGAGAAGAGCAAATGTTGTTCCTATCTTCAAAAAGGGGAAGAAGGTGGACCCAGGGAACTATAGGCCGGTGAGTCTGACTTCTATACCAGGAAAGATCTTTGAACAAATTATTAAACATCATGTATGTAAGTACCTGGATAAGAATGAAGTGATTAACCAGAGTCAGCATGGGTTTGTAACTAACAAGTCATGTCAGACTAACTTAATTTCCTTCTATGACAGAATCACTGACTGGGTGGATCAGGGAAATGCTGTAGATATAGTATATCTTGACTTCAGCAAAGCATTTGACAAAGTATCTCACAACATCCTTATTGAAAAAATGACCAAGTATGCAATGGACCAGGCAACTGTTAGGTGGATTCATAACTGGCTTAGTGATCGGACTCAAAGGGTGGTTGTAAATGGCTTCACATCCAGCTGGATGAATGTCTCAAGTGGGATACCACAGGGCTCTGTCCTGGGACCTGTATTGTTCAACATCTTCATCAATGATTTAGATGAAGGAATTGAGGGTAAACTGATTAAATTTGCTGATGACACAAAGCTAGGAGGGATAGCTAATACTAGAGAAGAGAGAGAGAGGATTCAAAAAGACCTAAATAAACTGGAGCAGTGGGCAGCAACCAACAGAATGGTTTTTAACAGGGAAAAATGCAAAGTACTACATCTGGGCAATAAAAATGAAAAAAGCATATACAGAATGGGAGGAATAGAGCTAAGCAACAGTACATGTGAAAAAGACTTAGGTATACTAATAGATCATAGACTGAACATGAGTCAACAGTGTGATGCAGCAGCAAAAAAGGCAAATACAATTCTGGGATGTATTAACAGAAGCATACAGTCTAGATCACGTGAAGTCATTATCGGTCTTTACTCCTCTTTGGTCAGACCTCATCTGGAATACTGTGTACAGTTTTGGGCACCACATTTTAAAAAAGACATAGACAAACTGGAACAAGTTCAGAGAAGAGCGACCAGAATGGTGACTGGTCTGCAAACCATGTCCTATGAGGAACGGTTGCAGGATTTGGGAATGTTTAGCTTGCAAAAAAGAAGACTGAGAGGAGACTTAATAGCTGTCTACAAATATGTCAAGGGCTGTCACATTGTAGAAGGATCATCTTTATTCTCATTTGCACAGGGAAAGACTAGAAGCAATGGGATGAAACTAAATGGGAGGAGACACAGATTAGATATTAGAAAAAACTTTTTGACAGTTAGGGTGATTAATGAGTGGAACAGGCTGCCACGAGAGGTGGTGAGTTCCCCTTCAATGGACGTCTTCAAACAGAGGCTGGACAGACATCTGTCTGAGATGATTTAGTGAATCCTGCTTTGAGCAGGGGGTTGGACCAGATGACCCAGGAGGTCCCTTCCAACTCTTCCATTCTATGATTCTATGTCATGAACACTACTGAAAAAATGTAAATCATGCACAACCCTACATGAGTTTTGTTAAAAACAAATCTACAGCTAAATTCTATAATAGGAAGCCTAATGTTTGTATAGTTTGACTGAAGATTAAAAGGGGTTTCCAAGTGGTGTTGCTAACCATTTATTCTTGTAAAACCACAGAGTGGTTTAGGCCTGCAGCCTACAAGTTATGGGGAGCACAAAGTTTTTCACTGTATGATGGTAATATTTGGGCACTATGTGGTGGTTATATGTAGTGGTATAGTGGTAATATTGTTCTTTGATTTTGTTCAGTAATGGTATGATGATAGTATTTTCTCCTTATAGTACATAATATACATTATACATTGTATATTATAAAATATTAAGATTTCTAAAGCCACTGTAGTGAAGGGGCATTCACCCCCTCCCTCCTCCTCTCTCCTTGCAGTAGGACAAGAGCTTGCAATCTAAGCGGCCTTGGAATAGACTGGTACGATGGGCATAAAGGAGTAGGAAATTAGGTATAGTTGGTAAGTGACAATCTTAATTAACACACAGGCAGCTCCTTTTTGAAGTAAAGTACCCCTGCAATTTCAAAGAGAATGTCTTTTGTGCGTAGACAAAGAGTTATAGATTGGACAGGTGATTAAGACAGAAAAGTTTTTTTTAGCAAGTTGGATAACAAAGGTACATATGTTTACACATAGATAGCAAAGTGGAAGAGCCTATTGTATCTCCAGAAAGTACAGCCTGGGATGCTTTGTTCCTTCAGGGGAGATGCATTATCTACAATAGCCAGCCCAGACTTTGGGTCTCCGAAACAAAATTATGAATATTGGGGCTTGTATAGATCCTATAGTGATGGGACACACATTTTCAGCTTCAGGACGAATCAGGGAAGAATATGCATATTTTCTCATAACTGTAACCCCCGCCTATAAGTCACAAATCAATAGTAACCAGATAACTGACATCAGCCATGTCATGTTTGGTATGTATGGAAAGGAAAAATCTTGGCGGCGATCTCAAACTTCTGCGATCATCAGTAGTGAAGTTATCGCTTATGTTGGGAATTTCATAAAATCCTGAAGGGCTGAGGACATCCCACAACCCGGCCCACGTGAGGTCATCACAGGGGGTTGTGTGGGTGTAACTCAGGTGCTGATAAAAAGTCAAGACAAATTATGATCTGTATTCCTGTACAGAGATACACCTCAGTGAATGCATGATTCCCGTTCACTGAACGTCTCCAATCGAAGTGCTCTAATTTGGCTAAGTCGACTCATCTCTGTGAGCGCCTTAGTAAGTTTCTTTTGTTATTCCTTTTTAGTTTATGTAACTGTATATGCTATATTGTTTTGTCCCCTTTGTAAAATATTTTGGGTACGTATTATAAACACTGCCTATCGTTTTGGATTAAATATAAAATGTAATAGTCTGTACCTTTGGTTCTGTAACCTGCATCCTGAACTATACGCTACCAGAAGCAGAACCAGGCCTCAAGTCAGCCTGTATAAAAAACAACTGGTGGTGGCAGTGAGAGGTATTGGGTTATCGTAGAGTTCACAGTGACCATATCGGGGGTATATACACATATTCCATGCATTGGAATCGGAGGTGTATATACCATGCACTCACTGTTAGTTTCCCAATAACCAGACTATTAGTGGAAACAGCCTGCGGCCTCCTCCGTTAATCATCGGTCAATTGCGTAATTGTCCGGACGATAGGGGGCAGCAGAGAGCTGCTTGCTCCAAAGACAACAGCGGGTGGGTTAAGTGATGACCTCCCCTGGCTGCGATCTTTGACAGTACTATTTTGTATCTGCATAGCGAAGTTATTTAGAGGCATATTATCATTCATAGATTAGTGCTTTTGAAGAGGAAAGTTATCAGTGCTGATTCTTATTATATAATGTATGCAGGAATAGTGGGGCACTTAAAGAGGATGTGTCACTTGCCATTAATATGTAATTGTTTTATCTGGTCTAAATGTTGTTGTTCTTCCGAATCTAGTGTTTTTTGTTGTTTAGCACCTCTCCATTCCTGAGATATGGCCTCTTCTTTGCATGTGAATCTAGAATTGATAGCCATGGGGGCTTGATCATTATGAAGATGCCTGCAGAGAAGAGTTGAGGATCATGACTCCATTGGCTAACTACACTAGATTTACATACAGGGCACAAAAGAGGAAGAAGGGGCCATATCTCAGGAACAGAGAGCCACAGGAATAATGGAAACAACAGCAAGGATAGCAAGTAAACAAAATACATATTTATGGCAAGCAACAGGTCCTGTTTAATTTACTCATATCATTGTTATTTTACATTTATTTTTTACAAGGGGCATATGGCTTGACGCTTGTAACCCTGATCTTTACATACTCCTCAGTTTTCCTTTACTTTACTATGGCATTATGATTATAAGGAAGTCTTACCTGTGGACCAATGTGCAGGGAAAATAAGACGGCTCTGCTTTTTTTTTTTCATTTTTAGGATCCAGAGATTGGACCCCCACCAATCATATATGGATGGCATATTCTAGTGATATACCATTAAGGTAGTGGCCACAGGACAGTAAATTACAATCTATATGTAGGTCTCAAGTAGACTTCTAGCTCTTACTGTGCTATTATTTAGCATGGCCTGACTTCTAAATTGTGCCCTAAGACAGACCATGGCTGTGAAGCAATAAAGAAGCTTTATAGGCCACACATTAGCCTCTAAGCCAAATGATACAGAACGTCCCCTCACCACACTAAAGTAGACTCTCCCCTTAAAGGGGTATTCTCAAGTTTGAAAGTTATCCCCTATCTGTTGGATAGTGGATAATTTCCCAATTGCTGGTGGTCTCATCATTGGGAGCTCCACCAATCACAAGATCCCTGAACGGAGCGGTGGTCAATCATGTGCAATGCTACTCCATTCAATCTTAATAACACCGCCTGAGATTGCCGAGCGCTGTGCTCAGCTCGTCTTCGGAAATTCCTTAATAATGAATGGAGGAGTGGCAGTGCACATGGTCGATCACTGCTCCATTCTCCTCTTCTCAGGATCGGTGGGGGTCCCAGAATTCGGACCTCCAGCGATTGGCTAGTTATCACCTATTTTTTTGGATGTATAACTTTCAATCTCTGCAAAACATTTGTGGCATGCTGAATGTTAAATGTCGATTTGAGGGAAGAATACCTCTGTAATACGGTGCTGTATGCCACCGGATGAAATTGGAGTCTTCTGGAGGTACAGTATGTCCCACAGACTGCTTATGGGAACAGTATTAGGACTCTGTACAATGTGGAGGTTGCATGAAATCCTAAAATATGGTCATCTGCATAATCCCTAAATCAAAACTATTATAGACATCTCTACTGTATGAAACATATTAAAATAATATATATTATCTTATCGAATGTCTTTTACTGTCATATGGTTCTTAGAAGAATTACTGTTCACTATCCCATATTTTAGTACTACTATAAATGGTTATTAAAAAAAACCCAATCATGTTAATACAATTATAGCGAATACCGAACGCAAACAAAAAATAGTAAAGCACTTTTACAGAAGGTTATTCACTCATGGATCATATAACAACCGTAACCTAAAAATGATGAAGATACAGTAACTAATGCAGACAGAGTCTGTTTTATGGGAGAAAGAGAACAGAATGGCAGATTCGTGAACACAGAGATTACAGGCTTTGACTAAATCCCGCAGCAGCAGCTTCATCTAGATATTCAGATAAATCCTCTCTTACCGTTACTGAAGAGGGGCCCTCCAGTAGACCCCCGAAAATGCTCCCAGGCTCCAGCATGCACATACGCTGTCAGTGCTGGTAATAGTCTGAGCTTGTGTTCTGTACACTGCAGATCTAAGCAAGTGGCTTGCCAAAAATACATTGCTATTCATCCTGGAATAAGCCCAGCACTCCCAAGCCTCCGCATGTGCTGCTGCTGCCGCCTATGTGCCCGTCATTATCAGAGCAACATGTGTGACCTAGGCTAAGGTGAATGCAATCCCGACTAGTAAACTGTCCATAAAACATACTGTACCTTTCTGTCATTAAAGGCTCGGATAGCTGCTGCACTGTCAGCCTGCAAATGAAGGAAATCTCTGCTACTTACCAAGAAAAGGCGCATAAAGACGTATTGCCAGGAGCGAAACATTGGATGAACATAAAGGGAAAAGTAAATAAGTAGGGAGCGCCACTAGCAAACCATCAGTACACAAGTAATAATCCGTGTATTGTGCACGGGCCGCACAGAGAGCAAATAAACATAGTGGGGGAAGTTATGAAGAACAGCCTTTTAATTCCCCAATCTTAATAAATTGCCCCCATTGTGTCAGTGACGCTAATGAGTTTATAAATTGGAACCTACATTTAGGCCCGGTTCACATATCAATGTGTGCAACGGACTACACACAGACCAATGGTAATCAATGATCACGTGTGCATGAACGATTTCCCACACGGAGCTTAGGGCTGTTCTTGTCTGATGTACAGATGAGAACAGGCAGCTCCTGCGAAGTGGACAAACGAATGGAGCGCCACGCGGTCAGCCACATTCGCCATTTCCATTATTTCAACAGCCATATAAACCTGGCCTCATTAAAAGAAATATAACCATAACTTAAAGTAATAGGGGAACTAGATAAAAGAACATTAGAGATTTGTATACTGAATAATTCCCAACAGATAATTATTAGTGTTGAGCGAGTATGTTCTATTAACCCTTTTGGCGAGTATGCTCTGGCCGAGCTCCGAGTATTTACAGCTGCTCGGTGATATGGTTGAATCGCTCCCGTGTGCATGATTTGCGACTGTTTGACAGTTTTAATACATGTGAGGAATGTCTATTTCTTACACATTCCTCACACGTAATAAAGCTGCCAAACAGTTGCAAATCATGCACACGGGAGGGATTCAAGCATATCACCGAGCAGCTGTAAATACTCGGAGCTCGGCCCGAGCATACTCTGGACAGAACATGCTCGCTCAACCCTAATAATTATCAATATATCTTCACTCAGATACCGAGGCAAACAGCAGGGCAGCCAGGAAAATCGCTAATTCCTTTTGCTTGACTACGTTCCCATTAGAAAACAATAAAACTGCAAATGAGAAGCAAACAATAGACTATTGTCAAAACCCCAGAGCCCATTGTGCCCGCAGGGAAGAAACACTATATGTACAGTTTACATATAGAATTCTACACAGTAGTGTTCAAAATAATAGCAGTGTGTTCAAAAACATGAGTCAAGGCCCCGTCACACTTAGCGACGCTGCAACGATCCCGACAACGATATGACCTGTCAGGGATCGCTGCTGCGTCGCTATGTGGTCGCTGGTGAGCTGTCAAACAGACAGGCTCACCAACGATCAGGGGAGCAGCGACATCGTGGAAAGAATCTTTCCACGATGTCCTGCTCCTGGTTACGAGCCTGCAGAGGCAGGAGCAGGCTGGTAACTATGGTAAACATCGGGTTACACACGCTCCTAGTAACCCGTTGTTTATCATGGTTACCACTCTGCTACGGTGAGCGGGAGGTTACCGCTCACTTTAGCAGGCTCGTAACCATGATAAACAACGGGTTACTAGGTGCGCGTGTGCCCCTAGTAACCCGATGTTTACCATAGTTACCAGCCTGATCGCTGCTCCCGCTGGTCACACACAGCGATGTGTGCTGACCAGCGGGAGAGCAACGACCAAAAAATGGTCCAGGACACTTTGCAGCGATCAGCGACCTCACAGCAGGGGCCTGATCGTTGCAAAGTGTCACACATAGCGACATCGCTGGTGAGGTCGCTGTTGCGTCACCAAAACCGTGAAACAGCAGCGATCTCGCTAGCGATCTCGCTATGTGAGATGGGGGCTTTAAGCACAAAATCTTTATACTAGTTTTTTTCCATGCATTGAGAACATTGCACACTGTTTTCTAATTCAAAATATGAAGAGAAATGTATATAATCTTAACTACTTTACAGAAAATAACAAAAAATAAACATTGAGCTGTTCTAAAAATTAGCAGTGTCTGCATTTGTCTTTACAAACTCACAATGTCCTCTTTTTTTTGTGTGCAAATTGCCTCCTCAGAGAAAAAGAGGACTTGAATTCTATAGCGCCCCCTTACCGCTGGTTACCCCTTAGATCTCAGTCCAGAGCCTCTCATCTAGCCAAATCAGTTCTCATACTTTGCACTGACGAGGGCCAACAGCCCGAAACATCCGGTCTGCAGATTGAGATTCTGATTTGGCTTTTATCCTAAGTCATATCGCAAGACTCATTAAAGGGTTGATTGTGACTTGTAGGATTGCTGCTTCCAATAGGTGGCACTATAGAGTTCAAGTCCTCTTTTTCTCTGAAGAGGCGATTTGCATATTAAATTTCCCAGAGGAGCATTGCACGGCGAATAAGCCTCCTTACCTTGACATGTCAGAGCCGGTATGTCACTCTCCCCAAGAAGAAACGTTACCCCTTAGACCTCTTTTTTTGGTTGAGGATTTAGCATTCCTGTGAATCACTAACCTAATATTTAGTTGTATACGCACAGTTTTTAGAACTGCTTCACATCTATGTTGCATAGAGTCAACAAACTTCTAGCACCTGTCAACTGTTATTCCAGCCCAGGATGCTTTGACTACATCCCACAATATTTTGGCATTTGTTGGCTTTGCCTCAGAAACTGCATTCTTGATGTCACCCCACAAGTGTTCTGTCGGATTAAGGTCGGGGATTGGGCTGGCCACTTCCTAACCTCAATTGTGTTGGACTGGAACCAAGATTTTGCTCATTTACTGGTGTGTTTAGGGTCATTGTCTTGTTGAAACAGCCATTTCAAGGACATATCTTCTTCAGCGTAAGGCAACATGCCCTCTTCAAGTATTTTAATATATGCAAACTGGTCCATGATCCCTGGTATGCCGTAAATAGGTCCGGCACCATAGTAAGAGAAACATGCCCATATCATGATGCTTGCGCCACCATGCTTCACTGTCTTCCGAGGGCTTAAATGCAGAGTTTGGGGGTCGTCTAACGAACTGTCTGCTGCCCTTGCACCCAAAAAGAACAATTTTACTTTCATCAGTCCACAAAATGTTTCTCCATTTCTCTTTAGGCCAGTTGATGTGTTCTTTGGCAAATTGTATCCGCTTCCGTACATGTCTTTTTCTTTTTTAACAGTGGGACTTTGCGGGGACTTTTTGCTGTCTCAAACGACCCATATTTCTCAGGCTTTCAAGGAGAAATGCATGTACAACATGTGCTGGCTTCACCCTTAAATAAGTGTCACCTGATTCACACCTGTTTCTTCACAAAATGATTGACCTCACTAATTGAACTCCACACTGCTATTATTTTGAACGCTTTCAATTAATTATTCAAATACACAGACTCAAAAACATGCAGATCATGGGTGTTGGTTTTCTTAGCATCTACTGCACCAACTGGTAAATTGTTGGACATGTGGTAATATAATTTATATAAAAAATAGTGATTAATCTGGTTAGTCATATTGGACTGCTATTATTTTGAACACTACTGTATGACTGTTAGGGCATATGAACATCACACATAAGAGTTCTCTACTCAGGATCTAAATTAAAGAAATTATCAGGAACTTTTATTATTTTTGTGTATGGGCCATAGAACTAATATAGTTGCTAACTACTTGCCTCTTCTGCCCTGCGAAGGGTTCTACCAGGTCAGAGTGGTTGCGGATCTCGTGTCATGGATTCCTCTGCTTCTGCTGACGTCACATCGATAGAGCGGCATATTCTCTTTCACTCTGCACCTAACACTTGGGAGCCAGCTGTGAATCAGTATGACATCGGCAGTGATGCCCCATCAACAGAACAGAGCAGAAAAGAAGGTACTGGTCTGATGACGAGAGGTGAAACGAAGCAGGTGAATCACTGGTTGTGCCGGCAGAGATTGTCCCAGTGCAGAACAGGCAGGTAGTTAGCAACTACCTGTTCGTTCTTAGCTCCATACACAAAAATAATAAAAGTCCTGTGTAAGGGAAATGTATAACATCAGTAAAGTAACATTAGCTTAAAGGGAATCTGCCAGCAGCATTTTACTAAGTAAAGTAAAGACATATTGGCGCTGTCATACGGATTAAAATGATACCTCCTCAGGTAAAGAAATCCATTTTGTAGATTTTCTTTAAGCTCTATTTGAAGTTTCCTTGTATTCATATCTTCGTGCATTGCGGCGGGCCTGTGGGCTGGACTGAAGGTAGGGTCTTCAGCTTTGTTCCTTCCTCTCCACTGTGTCTGGGGGCCTCATCTTCTTTGTATAAAATTTTGAGCCGGGGCCATACAAGCAACGGGTGGCAGTTGTACAGATTCCTGAAGTCTTCAGGAAAATGGTGTTGGAGGTTGTGCATGCGTAGATTGCTCAGTGCAACTGGCACCATTGGCACTGCCTCCTATTTTACATAATACATCTAGTAGTGCGGGGCTAGGTAAAATAGGAGGCAGGTCAATGAAGGCACAGTGATCTGTCTGAAGAGCATACAGATGAATATGTAAGCAGAGCACCAGATAGAGTGCCCCCCACAGACCGCCCCGAAGCACGAGCATATCATCTCCAAACCGAAAGTAAAGATTACACAAGAACCACAGGACGTATTTCATCAACCAAGGTATCATTTTAATCAGTGTAATGTCACCCACCTGACAGTGTATGTGGTTTACGGAGCACAATGTGGCTGACAGGTGCACTTTAAAGAATCGTAACCCATTCATTATGGGCAATGTCCTCCAGTTTGCTAATATTCTTGGATTTGTGTGATGTAACTGCGTGATGTAACCTCGTGAAATCGCTCTAAAGATTTTATAGAGGTTCAAGTCAGGTGACTATGACATCTACTCAAACATTTGTTATTTGGTGGACTTTGAGGTATGTTGACATCATTGTCCAATGACAAAGTTTCAGCTTTCTCACAGAAGACATGACATTTCTCCTAGGATTTCATTATACGTGATTAAATCCATATTGCCCACTACATGCTGCAGGTTTCCAGTACCATAGGAAGCAAAGCAGCCCCAGAGAATCACTAAGCCACTGCCTTGCTTCACTGAAGGCAGGGTATTCTTTTCAGCATATGCTTTATTCTTCCTCCTCCAGATATACAGCTGAATCACACTGGAAAGGGCCCAGTTTTGTTTAATGACACCACAGAA
Source organism: Phyllobates terribilis (assembly GCF_046119375.1). Taxonomy (NCBI): domain Eukaryota; kingdom Metazoa; phylum Chordata; class Amphibia; order Anura; family Dendrobatidae; genus Phyllobates; species Phyllobates terribilis. The sequence continues at coordinate 411,418,876 of NW_027362762.1, read as the reverse complement.
AAGAATCCCAGATCCTCTGTGGCTTGAAATATATAATTTTGAGCATGTTGGTGCCGATGATAGAATGACTGTTCAAACCAAGTACAGGAGCTCGGTGTACTCTTGGTGTGGCCAAACATTTAAGTACACATTTCCACCTACTTGTTTTCCATCCATCTCCTCCATTCTCTGGCTCTATAATGCCTGAGATGCCACCTTCAAAAAGTGGGTGGACAAACAAAAACACAAAAATTTTAATAAACTTTAAGTACCGATTAGACAAGAATGGCTTCCCATCAATCAGATTATGGCACAGAAGCTAATATCCAGCTGCCAGTGAGAACTGCAGAGGTCTTGAAAAATAAAGGTCATCACTTTAAATGTCAGTGTCAAAACTTTTGGAAATTAAGTTTTTAAAATATTAAAAAAAAAAAAAATGTAATCACCCTTTACCCCAAGTGAGAAAAAAAATAAACATTGGCGAGCCTATAAAAGTAAAATCAAAATATATATTTTTTTTAACCTGTATAGTACATGTTGTAAGTGTAACTAAAAAAAATATCAAAACAGAATTGACATTGTCACTCCTCCCACAGAAAAACGCAATAAAAAGTGGTCAAAATGTATTATGTACCTCAAAACGGTACCAATAATGACTACAGCTCATCCAGATTGTTTTTAAGCCACTAAAATAATAAAAACAAGCATACATTTGGTACTTGTCGTAATCGGACTGTCCTGGAGAATCATGATCCCAGGGCATTTATCTACACAATTAACAGAGAAAACCAAAAAATAATGCATGGCAGAAATGCATTTTTGTCACTATTCCACCTTGGAAATTTTTTCCCATTTTTCCATTCACTCTATGGTAGAGTGTATGGTGTCCTGGAAAACTATAACTCACCCAGAAAACAAGTTTTCATGTGTCTGTCAACGGAAAAAAAACAAGTGATTGCTTTGAAAAAGGGGAGGAAACCATGAAAATTCAAAAATTACAATTTATTTTTTTCTTCAGCCACTGGAGGCTGCCATTTTTATTTGCTGGCGTGTAAATGTCAGAGCACGACACTTACTGCAAATACAATAGCGGTCGGTGTCAGACTGCAGCTTCTTATGGCGACCAAAGCACCACAAGATACTCGGCACTGTGCGATACTCAATTGAGCACCCCGATGCAGTAGTGCCGAGCACGCTCGCCCATCACTAGTACAGACATACTCATGCGATCACCATGACTTGTATATCCATTGTAAAATGTTAATTGACCAACTCTCATTATGCATATATGTGTCATAGTAGTGTGTAGGAGTTAAAGGCTATTGACTCCTTTGACATAAAAACAAAATCATTTTTACATATGTAATTGGTGACCTTTACTTAAAGGGAATCTGTAAGCAGATTTTTGCTATGTACTGAGGACAGCATGACGTGGGGGTTAAAACACTGGATTCAGAGATGTCACTTATCAGATTGTGTGCCGTTTACTTACAACAAAGGTTTTATCACCAGGACATTATCACTGCCTGGACTAGGTCTCACAGCTAGTAGACTGACCATGCCCCCTTCCTGTGATAAGCAGCTTACGCTCAATATAAAAATGTACAGTGCTGCGGTATGTGGGCAGGGGAAGCTTTCTGAGCTCTGCTTCATGCTACATCCAAGATCTCTGTCTCACAACTGCTGCACCCAGTAAACTAAATGATACTTCGTTGGAATCAGGGTCTCTTTTCCTACATTATGCTGCTCTCAGATGAGGTAGCAAAAACCTGCTGACAGATTCCCTTTAATAAAATTATATAAACCTTCAGGTCAAAATAGTCATTCCTTTGTTCAATGTCATGCACCCTCATATGTAGCTTGTAGCCTGATCCAGATTTTTCTCTTATGAGAGCGTCCCTTTCTGTAATATAGGCTGGATATGACGTGTGTCTATCCACGGCACTGCTGCCTTTATTAGCTCATATATCAGCAATGATCTATCCTGGAGTTACTTCCTCTTCCATTTCTATAGCCTGTTTTCTCTGTCCTCCTTGCAGCTGTACATGCTTTCTCCCCTCTTGTAATGTGTAGAATCCCCTTTCAGCTTTCATCTCTTAACACCATATTCAGACATGTTTCTACTGCTCTAACATGAAAATCAGGCCTTTTTTTTTGTTATTTTTTCCCTTATCCCCAATGTGCTAGATTAATATCTGGTCAGTTTACAAATCAGTGTTTTTTTTATCGTGTCCTTATATACAGACGTAACCATAGTATTCCAATAATACCATTGCCAGCCCAAGTGCAGCAATATACATCACAAATATCTATATTTTCCTCTGATGTAGAACTTTTGGCTCTCCTGCCTTCTTCAATCCAGCTCTCTTCCTCGATGAGAACAGAAGGCAGCATGACTGTGTGAAGCTGCCACCTGCTGGCCAGTTTAATAATGTCTCCTCTAAAAGAGAGCCCTTAAAGCGTGTGCCCAGTTTAGTAAAAGTCACTTTCACATACACTATTACTAGGGAATCTTAATTTCATCGAGGATGTCTACTGCTCAGAAACCTCATTTTTTAGCCAGGTTGGAAAGTGTATTTTTTGCTCTGGAGGAACTGTCCTACATTACACATACAACCCACTGATGGGGCTGGGGATCATTTATTCACCCTTTTGTGATGCTACAATGAAACTGAATGCCTACTGCCAGGTTAATCCACAGATTACAGCTCATCGGTGGGGGGTACCAGCTAAAAGACACTGATCTAAATATCATGAGATCTTCCTAGCAAGTGGGGAACGTCCAAAGCTAAAAACCCTTGGCAAACTTCTAGAAAGTCTTACTGCATTGTATATGAAAATTAGCAAGATCTTTAGAATTATATGCTGCAATTAAAAAAATAAATAAAAGTTGTCTTTTTTTATTTTGAGTCATGCCATGCCAGCACATGTAATCTAACCAACTACTTAAATCTGGAAAAAAAATGTATGAATAAAAAAAAAGCCAGCAGAGTAAATATCAGTAATAGATCCTAAAATATGCAGAACACATCTATATTATACATTTCTGACACACATCTTTGTCACTGTATCTTTAAAGGGGAAACATTTCTCCTTTTAGAGAATGCCAAGATGTGTAAGAGGACTTATAGGCCATGCAATGCTCCCTGCAGGGAGAAAAAGGACTAGAACTCTAGTGCCACCTATTGGGGTATGACCGGCCCCTATACAAGTCTTATCCTGTGCATTCAGAGTTCTGGGCAACCCCTGATGAATGGCAGGTGTGCTCGCTCCGCCTCTATCATTGGGGCTTGCTGCATTCTGCAGTGCATTAGTATTGCGACCAGGTATGGGAAAGCATGGCTGCCTTTTTTCTTTCATGTTCTTTAGATTTCATGCATTTTTCAGTGACTTACACTGTATCTTTAGACACCACCACCAACGTGATCCATTATAGTTTTAGTATGACTTCTCAATTATTTTGCAATATTCCACAAATGATCAAAGGCACATGATCCCGGACTGGAAAGAGTTTATTTAAATAGAAAAAAAATCACAACCTCAGAAAGATACATCCTTCCAGAGATCTTTCACGCTGCATCTCATATCTCTAATAACAGACGCTCATACATAATACTTTCTAAAGAATTACTCCGCTAAGTGTGTTGTATCTTGGTCATCTCTGTAGTTCTTCAGGCCCAACAAATTCTATTCAAGAATAACATTCTTCTGTCAAAGCAAATGTTCATTATAAACCTGCAACAAATAAAAATGCGTAAAGATGGAGACAATTCGATTTTTAAACATGTCAAAAGGTCAAAGTGCAGTTAACGCATTAAAGGGAATCTGTCACCAGATGTATGGGCAGAGACCCTGATTCCATTCCAGAGATTTATCACTTACAGGGCTGCTTGCTGTAGTTTTGATAAAATCCCAATTTAATCAGCAGGATATCATCACTAGAAGACTTTTAATCCTGCTGCCATGTAGTTTTCCATATTCACAAACTCAGTATAGCCTCGCCCCTCTCCAAAGAAAATAAAAAATTCTGCATTTATCACCCACTCCTGGTTTTGTCTCCCACTCTTGAGAAAAAATACTGACCAAATACTGATAGTGGGGTGGCCTGATAGTCACACACAGTCCTGCAGTGAGATCAGGAGAGCGGCCATTACACATCACACTGGTAAGTCCCACTTTATGTATAATAAGCTCTGGAGGCAGAGTTATCTTCCAGGCAGTGTCCTCCCTATAGCCTGGAAAAGGTCATTTATATAAAGTGATAAAAGATGATTTATCAACCACAGGACATCTGATATGAGACATACAGGGATCACTCTCCTCAGCTGTCTATAACCTCTATGCCCATATCAAAATTTTAGATAGGTCAGGGGCGGACATATTGTTGCAACCAGTGCGGCCGCACAGGGGGCCAAGAGGTAAGGGGCAAATTTCTACCTCCAAAGCAGGTGCAATTTTGCATTTTTAGGAGCTCTTGGGCTGCAAAGTGCCCATATATTGTTCTTGCAAAGAAGCCCTTTTCTGTCGGTGTCCGCCAGTGAGATTTGTCAAATGTGGGGACAGATTAAATGCTTGTCAACATAAGCAATTTTGCAATTCACCTGCGATTAAAAATTCTCTCCATACACAAGAATGAATCCTTCAGTCCTAGAGTGGACATTTACCTAGGTAAGGAGCGCGTGCCGCTTGCAGGCTCTAAGCTAGCCACCTGGGATAGCGCACAGTTTGGATCGGCATGAGACCATGCCACTGGACTGAACTGTCAATCTTCAGGAGCGCACGGTCCCCAGCGGAGCAGGAAGCCGGGGGCAGTGAGCTCATGAAGACTGAACATTAGTACAACCCTTTAACCTACTCTGTGGTTTGGGCTCCTCCTTCCAAGGGAGAAAGTTTGGGATTTATATGGTATATGGCATACAGAAATTATGATGGGCATAGAGTGGGTGTCTGGCACAGCTGGTAAACAGGGCCCCCATCACAATGATCTTCCCCAATATCTTCACTAGCTGGATAATTTATCCGTATAGTAGGAGCTCTTGCCACCCATTACAGTGACACTATGAATGTACAGTACAATTAGGATCAGATCACTTCTAAGTTTTTGAGTTTTTCTTTATTCCTAGAACGAACCAGAAAAAATAAAGAATGCAGGTGTGAACAGAGCCTGAGTTTTGCTCTGCCAAGTCTTACCATTTGCAAAGCGGCATTGTTTGAGCACCTCCGAGAAGCCCTCACACAGCTTCAGGTCACCCTGGTTCTGAGCACACTCCAAGAACTGCTTCATCTCATACTGGCAAGGTGAGTACTGAGACTGCTGCTGCTGGTACGCTGGCTGGGGAGCCACAGGTTCCTACAAAACAAAGACTCCGTGAAAGATGGCTACAAAATTAAACAAAGACGTCAAGGGGCATCCTGTTTTGCATAGCCCCCTTTAGAATGCAATTATATGTGGTCCTGGTAAAAGGTTTTCTAGTTTCAGAAAAACGGTCTTCAAGCACAGTGTTTTTTAATCATGTTCTTTGTGCACCAGTCCCAGGTCGAGTTGAGCCTCCACTAGTGCTTCCAGTGTCTGTTATTGCCTGCAGAGCGGTAATCACACCGACAGCGCTGCAGCCAATCACTGAGCGCGGCTCTGAGCTTGTTGTGGTGTCTACTTGGACATAGCTGCTGAGCTCACTGATTGGATGCAGTGCTGTCAGCACTGCAAAACAAAAACCAGTACCGAAAGCATCGGCAGAAACTTGGCACTGGACCAGGGAAGGGTGAGTAAAGCCCATTTTTTTTTTTTTTTTTTTAAGCAAACTGCAGCCAGGAGATGGGTTTTCTAAACCAGGAAAAACCCTTCGAAGAAGGATAAATGGTCAAGGTTTGTCTTATTGGGTACCAGATAGACAATGGCATAATATCCCCATGACTACCATATTCTGACATACACAGGGTTAAAACAACCATCAGATTTCTCATCCCCCTTTCAAAAGATATTACAAATTGATGTGGCTGATATTGTAGTTAAGGGTCCATTTAGATGGGCAGATAATAGGGAAATGAGGGTTCCTAGGACTATTCACTCCTGATTGGGCCCGTCTAAACAGACCGGTAAAGATTCAATGAACAAGCAAAACCGCTTGTTCATTGGGTGCGATAATTGTTAACCCCACTGAGAGACGGGGCCAATTTTGGCATCCGTGACCAAGACGTGTGTCACGGCATGTGGTAATAACTTTGGAAGAGTTCTTCCTATTTCAATGATTGAGAATATTGTTAGTGGTAAATGTTTTGCGTTTATGAAAATATCTGAAATATTAGCAATTTTCAAACTTAATTTTTTATACCACAGAACCAGATCATACCACAACGAAAGTGTAATAACATTTCATGCATGTCTACTTTATGCTGGCATCTTTTTTTCAAACCTCCTTTTATTCTGTCGATGTTAGAAAGGTTTTGTAGCAATTTTTCTTTTTTTTTTTCCAAGTAAATTAACAAAACCTGTTTTTTAGGGACCACAACAGTTTAGAAGTGACTTTGATGGGCATAAATATTGGAAATGGAGAAACCGTTTTAAAAACTTGTCAACCCTCCAGATGCTTCACAGGAATTAATACAAAGTGGAATGAAAAATTACAAATTTTCCACTAAAATGTTGCTCTAGATAAAAATTTGTCATTAGGAGACAAGCGACCACCCAATTTCTTACATTATTTTTTTTTAATGCAGTAATACCACATATTTGACCAAAAGCTACTATACAGGCGCAGAGCAGGGCTGGGACGGGAGGGAGCGCTATTTGATTTTTCAGGCAAAATTTGGTCTGGAATAGATTGTGGCAGATATGCAGAATCCCTGATGTGTTACTGCAGAAAACCCCCACAAGTGACTATTTTGGAAACTGCACTCCTCAAGGAATTCACTTAGGAGTGTAGTGACTATATTGACAATATAGGTATTCCATTTTTTTTTCACTTCACAAGTAGTAATGGGAGAAAATGACCCCAATATTTGTAAAGCAGTTTTTCCCTCAACTCCGCAATACCCCATATGTGGTCATACACTACTATTTGGGCACATTACATTGCATTGCGGTAGAGTGCCATTGGAGCTTTGAAGTGCAGAGTTGGCTCGATTATTTGGCAGGCACCATTAGCAGAGCCCCAGAGATTCAATTTCATCAGAAATCCCCAAAAGTGATCCTATGTTAAAAATTACACTACTCTGGGAATGATTTACGTGTGCGGGGACTACTTTGATTCCACCATGTTTTCCCAGAGGTAATCTAGCAGTGGATATTGCAGAATGAAAATTGCAAATATACCAGCTTAGTGCCCAGCTTGTGCTTTCAGGAAACACGCAGCCAGCACATTGCTAAGTGGGCTCTACCCATTACCACAATGCCAAACATGTGGACGCCAACTGCGTTGAGCACACTTCAGGGGTCCTTTGGCTTCAGGACCAGATTTGGCAGGACTGTTTTTTTAGAGCCATGTCTCTTTTTTAGAGCCTTTGTGCTACCACGAAACTGGACCCCCCCCCCCATTTCACTGCTGACAGATCTGAGGGCCGACTTGTTTTTTTGTAAGCATAGTTTTGACCACTTTCCTGCTAATTGTTCATTCTGGCTCCTAAAAATCAGAATAAGGCCAAGTTTACAATTACGCTCTGCTCTATGCTGATTGTATGCTGAGCACTATGGCCTTTTTTTTTTTACAGTGGTACCTCGACATTTTAGGCATGTAGAAAACTAGTCGAAAAGAGGCCACAGTGCTCAGCGGAGAGCACAGGATAATTCTGACTTTAGCCTTATTCTGATTTTTGGGAGACAGAATGAGCAATTAGCAACAATTAGGAATTCCAAAACAAAAAAAGAAAAAAAAAAAACAGCCTCCCAAACGGAAACTAAACGGATCCCATTGTAGTGAATGGTACATCTGTCATACGACAAATGTTTTTTTGTTTTCTCTATTACTATAATGGAACAGAAAGATGGAGCGCAAACTGCTAGTGTGAATCAAGACTAAGGAAACTTTCTCTTTATTACTCTATTATACAGAGTCTAACTTTAAAATTCTAAATCCTACCAACCAAAGCCCCGAGGCAGCTTACAAGCATTACCTGGTAGGTGATGTCTGCTCTTGCAGGCTCAGAACTGCTTCCACCACCAAAGCCTCCAGTCATGGCATGTCCTAAGGTGTGCCCAACCGCAGAACCAACTGCTACACCAGCCGCTGTAGTTGCCATTTGTGCCATCAGGCCTGGTTGTCTAGGTGCTGCTGCCGGTCCGAGTGCAGATGCAGCAGGTGCTACGGGGGCAGGAGGACGTGCTGCAGGTGGCGGAGGAGGCCTCATCACAGGTGCCCGGCTGAGGAGGAAACATAACACAACATCTAATGAATGAAGGGAACTTCTGTCTGTATTGCTGAAATCTCACCATAATGTCACAGGTTTTGTACAAATAGTGGCAACAAATGCAATTAGGCCAAGACATGTGAACGCATTCTTACAGGTTTTGTAACAAGTATGGAAGTAAACTATCCACAGAATATGGGATCACTTCCTAACTGATGCGGGGACCCCCATCAATCCTAAAAATGGGGCTCTGTGAATGGAGCTGAGGTAGAGCATGAGCTATTTAGTCCATTCATTCTTATGGGATTGCCGGAATTATCTGTAGTCAATTTCCAAAAATGCCAAAGAGAATAAGTGGAGTCACGGTCAGCCTGCTCGATTTCTGCTCCATTCAGAGGCGAGTTCTTGGGATCGGTCGGGGTTCCAGCAGTCAAACTCACAGCAATTAGGAAGTTATCCTGTATTTTATGGATATGAGAGAACTTCCATACTTGGTACAAATCCTTTAACAAATTTTGGACTAAAAAGTACATAAAGTCCAAGCTACCCAAAGATAATACCATAATAGTTTGGTGTGCTCCTGCTGCACGGCTGATGTAAAGGTCACGGAGGTCAATAGAAACTTTACACAACAAACAGGTAATTATCCGGTTTATACCTAGATGTCGCAAGCTGGGTGTGTACCCCGAGTGGCCTCATAGCACAGAAATTTTTTTATTTTTTTTTTAAATACCAGACAGGTTGTCAGGCCATGTTCCCATGTGCAAACACGCTACTTTTATTCCCACTGCGTTTTATCTGCAGACGTCCACACCAAAATACGTAAAAGCAATCTGCCCTGATTATTTTTGCTGCTTTTTACTGATGCCTTTTCCCCTTTTTTGGTGCAAATTGGAAGCTGCTCTTTTTAATGCGTTTTCCAGAACAGAAAGACTAGGGTTCAGCACCGGTTCATCTATGGACAGTGACCACGGCTGGGTACTGCACATCTGCGCCCTACTGATTTGAATAGAGGGTGGATGTGCAGTACCCGCCTGTGGCCACTATCAGTAGATGGAGAAGCCATAACAGAGCTGGAACCTAGAGCAGCTGATCGGCGGAGGTGCCAGGTGTTGCACCCCCACCGACCAAACATTGATGACCTATCCCTAAGTAGATACGTAGTGGACAACCTCTTTAAAGAAGCACTCTTCCCACCAAAATTTGTATTCTCTTAATATATTGCAATCATATTATATGGCACTATGTACTTACTATTGCTCATTTTGCCTTTCTACCCAGTTAATTATTCTCTTTTCCATTAGGTCTATGACATTAAATTATTAAAAACTGACTAGCTGAACCCTTTTAAGTTCTAAGTAGAAACAGGAGGTCAATTTTCCCTGATCACATCAGTCACTGCAAAAGTCAATGGCAGGGGGAAGAGCGGAGCAGCTGGATGAGAGGTTGGATTTCTGCATGGACAAGAGACTTTCTATTTCTACATAGAGCAAAGAATAGAGAAGAATTAGCTGTGTAGAAAGGCAAAAAGAGCAATTGTAAGTACACAGTGCTGTATAATATGATAATTGCAATATATTAAAAGCACCACTCCAGCAGGTTTTTTTAATTTCACCGATGTAGTATTGCTGAAAATCCAAGTCCCCTGCCCCTTCTGACGTTTTCATCAGTTTTTGCTGCTACTCCGATCCATCTCCTGCAGTTTATGACCTGCCAGCTGCTCCAGTGTTTAAAGGAGTGAGTCAGAGGTCACTAATCAATGTAAGTCTATGAGAACCTTGTTCTTGCATTGAGAGCTTGCGACGTAGTTTCTGACTTCCGGACAGTGAGAAGCTGTGCTCACAAGATGGCGCCGCAGGACTGGAGCGGTGCTAAAAAACTGAAAACGCTGGAGGGTGAGTATATGCCCGGGGCGCATGTAAACTTTAAAGCGCCACTCCAGCGGTGAAAAAACAAACAAATGCTGGAGCGGAGCTTTAAGTGGGTAAAACCGTTGATGGGAGAGGTTCTTCAACCCCTTTACAACCCAAGGTGGTTTGCACGTTAATGACCAGGCCAATTTTTACAATTCTGACCACTGTCAATTTATGAGGTAATTACTCTGGAACGCATCAATGGATTCCCCCGATTCGGAGACTGTTTTTTTCGTGACATATTGTACTTCATGATTGTGGTATCACTTGCGTTTATTTGTGAAAAAAATGGAAATTTGGCGAAAATTTTCAAAATTTTGCAATTTTCAAAATTTGAATTGTTATATGCCCTTAAATCAGAGAGATATGTCACACAAAATAGTTAATAAATAACATTTCCCACATGTCTACTTTACATCAGCACAATTTTGGAACCAACGTTTTTTTTTTTTGTTTGTTTTTTATTAGGGAGCTAAAAAGTTGACCAGCGATTTCTCATTTTACCAACAAAATTTACAAAACCATTTTTTTTAGGGACCACATCACATTTGAAGTCACTTTGAGGGGTCTTTATGACAGAAAATACCCAAAAGTGACACCATTCTAAAAACTGCACCCCTCAAGGTGCTCAGAACCACATTCAAGAACTTTATTAACCCTTCAGGTGCTTCACAGGAATTTTTGGAATGTGGAAGAAGAAAATGAACATTTAACTTTTTTCACAAAAATGTTACTTTAGACCAAATTTTTTTTTCATTTTCGCAGGGGTAACAGGAAAAAATGGACCCCAAAATTTGTTGTGCAATTTCCCCTGAGCACGCAGATACCCCATATGTGGGGAAAAGCCACTGTTTGGGCGCACGGCAGGGTTCGGAAGGGAAGGAGCGCCATTTGACTTTTTGAATGTAAAATTTGCTTGAATAATTAGCGGACGCCATGTTGCGTTTGAAGAGCCCCTGATGTGCCTAAACATTGGAAACCCCCCACAAGTGACACCATTTTGGAAACTAGACCCCTCAGGGAACTTATCTAGATTTGTGGTGAGCACCCTGAACCCCCAAGTGTTTTACAGAAGTTTATAATATGGAGCCGTGAAAATAAAAAAAAAATAAAACTTTCCACAAATATTATGCTTTAGCCCTAATTTTTTTATTTTCACAGGTAAGAGGAGAAAATGGGCCTCAAAAACCTTTGTGCAATTTCTCCTGAGTACGCCGATACCCCATATGTGGGGAAAATACAGTGTTTGGGCGCACAGCAGAGTACAGAAGGGAAGGAGCAATGTGTGACTTTTTAAAAGCAAAATTGGCTGGAATAGAGAGCGGACGCCATGTTGCGTTTGGAGAGCCCCTGATGCGTCTAAATAGTGGAAACCCCCCACAAATGACCCCATTTTGGAAACTATACTTCTCAAGGATTTTATCAAGGGGTATAGTGAACATTGTGAACCCAGAGGTATGACACACAATTTGATAACATTAGGTCATCATATTGAATAAGTTGGCATTAGTCTTAGGCGCAAGTGCTCGATACTTGAGTTTGCATCGGGTACTCAGGTATGCACCATGTATCGCGGGTGCTCGAGTGACATGCTCGAGTCCCCGCCTGCATGTTCCACGGTTATTAGACACCCCAAAAAAACATGCGGGGATTGCTCATGCATGGCAGGCCGCGAAGCATATGGGGCGGAGACTCGAGCACCCGCGATACTCAGTGCATACCCGAGACCCCGATGCAAACTCGACTTCGATTGCAGCATTGCGGGGGTTAATGTGCTGGGAGCAGTGCGGGACCACTCCTAGCACATTGTCACAGCTGACACCCGGCGGCGATCGCGCCCGCACAGCCTCCGTGCAGGCGAAATCAACAAGGCGTACTAATACATACCTGGCTCTTAAAGCCCAGGGCGCAGGTACGTATTAGTACGCCTTGGGCTTTTAAGGGGTTAAAAATGCAACAGTGGTTTTTTTATTCTATTTTTTCGGCTCCCTATAGAAGTCAAAAAAACACACCAAAATAATGCAGAGTTCAACAGCAGCTTTAAAGGCACAGGGGGCATGAGCTCTCATGACATTACATCCACTTTAATTCAACAGGTAAATGCAGTAGACTTTCTGCACAAAAAAGCTGTGCTCATGTTATGTGGGAAAGTGACAAAGGTGTTTTGTAAGCGTGGTGGTCCCTTTATTGTTTATCACACAAAACTCTATGGGTAAAAAGGAACCACTCTGACCAAATCAGAAGGCCCCAATACATGTTACCTATGTAAAGGGGATTTATGTGTATCCAAAACTGACTGGTGTAATACACACAGCCACCGCCCTCATGTCTGAACATGCTTCAAGAATAAGGAGAATTAAAGAAGCACTCACATAAAACTTGTCATTGCCTAAACCTGTGTAAGTATATACAGGTGCATCTCACTAAATCAGAATATCATCAAAAAGTTAATTTATTTCAGTTCTTCAATACAAAAAGTGAAAATCATTATATAGAGTCATTACAAACAATGATCTAATTCAGGTGTTTATTTCTGTTAATGTTGATGATTATGGCTTACAGCCAATGAAAACACAAGTGTCATTATCTCAGTAAATTAGAATAATTAGAAAACACCGGCAAAGGCTTCCTAAGCGTTTAAAAAAGGTCTCTTAGTCTGTTTCAGTAGGCTCCACAATCATGGGGAAGACTGCTGACTTGACAGATGTCCAGAAGGCAGTCATTGACACACTCCACAAGGTCCCAGAGTCTGGAGGAAGAGTGGAGAGGCCACAATCCAAGCTGCTTGAGGTCTAGTATGAAGTTTCCACAATCAGTGATGGTTTGGGGAGCCATGTCATCTGCTGGTGTAGGTCCACTGTGTTTTATCAAGACCCAAGTCATCGCAGCCGTCTACCAGGAAATTTTAGAGCACTTCATGCTTCCCTCTGCCGACAAGCTTTTTGGAGATGGAAATTTCATTCTCCGGCAGGGCTTGGCACCTGTCCACACTGCCAAAAGTACCAAAACCTGGTTTAAAAACAGTATCACTGTGCTTGATTGGCCAGCAAACTCGCCTGACCTTAACACCATAGAGAATCTATTGGGTATTGTCAAGAGGAAGATGAGAGACACCAGACCCAACAATGCAGATGAGCTGAAGGCTGCTATCAAAGCAACCTGGGCTTCCATAACACCTCAGCAGTGCCACAGGCTGATCGTCTCCATGCCACGCCGCATTGATGCAGTAATTGATGCAAAAGGAGCCCCGACCAAGTATTGAGTGCATTTACTGAACATACATTTCAGTAGACCAACATTTTTCAAGCTGTTATAAAGTATTCTAATTTACTGAGATAATGACTTGTGTTTTCATTGGCTGTAAGCCATAATCATCAACATTAACAGAAATACACACTAGAAATAGATCACTGTTTGTAATGACTCTATATAATATAGGAGTTTCACTTTTTGTATTGAAGAACTGAAATAAATTAACTTTTTGATGATATTCTAATTTAGTGAGATGCACCTGTATGTAATGTAGTGTAAGCGTGTTATACACCCCAAACACCATCTTCACCGGTCTCAAGTGTTGCTTCGGTCTTCTTACTCACTGGGATTTGTGTATGAGATGGAAGTCGCTTTTACAATATATGTTTATGGAGCCTTTTCCTGACGCTTCATAGCCTTACAACGAAAAAGCGATTTCTGGCTCACACATAGACCCCAGTGTGATCTGGCAAGTCGGAATAGAAGTCACACGAGAGAGAAGAGGACCGAGTGGTGCTGGGAACCGAGGAAGACTGTGATCAGTGAGGAGATGGTTGAAAACATCAATATATGTGAACTGATCCACCCTGATGTCAGAGGGCTTACCATCTGTCATTAACAGCAAATTTGAGATCCCGTCACCTCAGAAGTCCCCATAGACTTGGAATATGGCAACATACCACATGAGCAATCACCACTCCACTTAAATGGACTCAGACCCCAGCGATTGTGTAGGTGATTGTTATTCTGAGAAATGCTCTTTAAGGGGAACCTGTCACATTATACGTGCAGTCCGATCTGTGGACATCATGGTATAGAGAAGGAGAAGCTGAGCAGAATTATATATAGGTTTGCTGGAAAATATTCAGCATAACTTGTAGTTTGTTTACTGCAATTCTTGTTTGTATGTAGGAGTCCAGTGGGCGGTCCTACTCAGTGACAGCTGTGTATGTAGGAGTCCAGTGGGCGGTCCTACTCAGTGACTGACAGCTGTGTATGTAGGATTCCAGTAGGCGGTCCTACTCATTGACTGACAGCTGTGTATGTACGAGTTTGCTGGGCTGTCCTCAGTGATTAACAACTGTCTGCACGCACAATCATACAGGTAAGACTGTCAATCACTGAATAGGGACCGCCCACTGGACTCATCTGCATATAAATATCAGGAATTTCAATTAATAAAATGCAATGAAACTTTTCCCACAAAAATGTATATCAATCTGATCAGTGCCTCCTCCCTGCAGATCAGATACAATTTTCAACATGACAGGTTCCCTTTAAAGGGGTTATTAAGAACTTTTTTCCCTCCCTATGGGGCTAAAAACTTACCAGGTATGGATCTCTGGTGAGTCTCCTGCTTCCTGTGACGTCATGTCAACTAAACAGTGCTTCTCTCCTGCGCTGTCCATGAGAAGCCACTGCCGACATCTTGCTGACTGACAGCCAGCTTGCAGTTAAAAGAGCAGAAGAGAAGCTGCTCTGTCAACGTTACGGCAAAGGAAGCCAGAGAATGGCTAGCAGGCAAATGCCTGCTCTGAGCTGAGGGACATCATTGCCGGGCACAGGCAGGTAATGCCTACAGCCACGCTCTCAGTGCTGTGAGCGGGGAGTGCACTTTCTCCGGGCTCACCTGTATGGCCAAAAGCCGGCAGCTCTCAAGAGAAAAAGTTAATTTTCTCCCAGGTGTCGCACTTACAGTACTGCGAGCAGGCACCTCCATGTTATTAACCCTATATCTACATGTTAATAACATTATTGCACCTGACAGGTTCCCTTTAACGTGATTAGAATAAATTGGATTGAACAGGAAGCGAAGGCTGCAGCCAAACATGACCGATGATTAGCAGCAGCGGTCTCATGATGACCTGAGACAGGCGGGGGACACAGTCAGTGCAGAGTAGTAACACTGGTCCAGGACGGGAGTATAGGGTTTTCTTACTCCACTACCCTGGCGCCACTGACAACAGCTTTTAAAGTAGAGGAAAAATCCCTTTAAAGGGAATCTGTCACCACTTTGGAGATATCAGACCTCTACTATGGCCATACAGAGTATAGAAAAGTAAATCTATACATACTGTACCTGTATGGCCCATAGCAGAGGTCTGATTGCAGAGAAAAGCGCTTTAATCAATTCTATTTTGTACAGGCTTGGCATCCGGGGGACGACAAGCAATCCCCGCCTATGTGCTTATTCCCTCAAATCCCCGCCTATGTGCTTAATTATCATATGTCCCCCTCCCCTGCACGTCACAGGGCCATGTGACCTGCACTGTGCTCCCTGACCTCCGGGCATGCGCAAAGCACCGCTCACATAGAGCGCGCTCTGCTTCATCCCAGCCCGTCTGCCTGTGCTCTGCGCTGCATGTCTCTATTGCGCAGTGCACATGAGCTCTATGTGAGCGGTGCTTTGCGCATTCCCGGAGGTCAGGGAGCACAGTGCAGGTCACAGGGCCCTGTGATGTCCAGTGTGGGGGATATGATAATAAGCACATAGGCAGGGATTTGGGGGAATAATAAGCACATAGGCGGGGATTTGGGGGAATAATAAGCACATAGGCGGGGATTTGGGGGAATAATAAGCACATAGGTGGGGATTTGGGGGATTAATAAGCACATAGGCGGGGATTGCTTCACGTACCCCGGACTCCAAGCCTGTACAGAATAGAATTGATTAAAGCGCTTTTCTCTGCAATCAGACCTCTGCTATGGGCCATACAGGTACAGTATGTATAGATTTACTTTTCTATACTATGTATGGCCATAGTAGAGGTCTGATATCTCCAAAGTGGTGACAGATTCCCTTTAATTGATCATACATAGGCTGCTAAGAGACCAGCACAGAGGGCAGGCCATGCTGGCAGGCAGGACAGCAGCCACACGTGACACAGCAGAGAACATGGACTCCTTCTCCTCCCCTGTGTCCCCCAGGGAGGTTGCCCCTGCCCGCAGCAGCAGACCATACCTGGCCGGTGGGGCCATCCGGGAAGTTCGGCTGCGGCTCCCTCTTGGCATGGCTGCGGCTGCTCGTGTCTCTACGTCCTTCACCGCTGTGCTTTCAATGTGATTGCGTCAGTAGACGTGCCGGGTGCTTATATCACTTCTGACGTAAACGTAGCCACGCCCCCAGACGTGCTATTAGCTCCGCCCAGTAAGTGTCTGCAGTGTCAGCCATGTGAAGGTCACAGCGTGACGCAGCAGTTGTGTAACTATAACCCGTGACGTCAGAAAGCACGTGCGCTTTTTCTAAACATTATTAGTATTAAGTGGACAGTATGGAGAGCGCATCCATCCCATGAGATAGAGGCTGTATCAGGACCACAGCCCAGGTCACATGTCCTGTAGGGTTTCCATCAATAACATAGTGCGAAGCCAGACCTTACTCCCTGTCTCCACTAGGGGTGCTGTGCTCCAGCAGTCCCATAGAGAATGACTGCAGTGGTGATCGCATATGCGCACTGCTCTCCGTTCTAATGGGGATGGACTGCGCTGTTCTGCAGGTCCCAGTGGTCGGACCCCACCGTAGATGGGTGATCTCTTCTTCCATACTGCAGGCTAATGTTCACACAAGGGATCCAAAATCGTACTAAAAAAAACACTTGGAAAACTCTTTTAACTTTTTTTTTCCCAAAGAAGCTTTGTAAAAATTGCATGTCACAGCAGATCCTGAGGGACTCCACTCCGAACTGGGCATGTTTCTATCAAAAGGCTGCAAAAGTACTTATATGGCCGGTTTTAGACAAAGTGGGGCCCCAGTGCTCACATACTGCACCATCACACAGAAACATTTCAGTTATATTTACATGCATTGAGTTCAGGTCGCTAAACTAGCGCGATAGACAATATAGAAGTCGTTCGGTGCCTGTTTCCTGGCCTCTTTACACCGGCTGAGGAAGGATGATGGACACAGAACGATCACTAATAGATACTAATAATAATAATAATTTTTATTTCTATAGCGCCAACATATTCCGCAGCACTTTACAATTAAGCGGTGACATGTACAGATAATAAATGCAATACAAGGTAAGACAGTTTAATCAGTTACATTAGGAGTGAGGTCCCTGCTCACAGGCTTACAATCTACAACGAAATGGGGGGACACAGTAGGTGAAAAGTGATTGTTATTTCAGGTCTAGCAATTATAATAAATAGGGATTTTCATATAAAGCTGTATGATCCGGTCATCAGCCCGTATGGTTAAGTGCAATACTCAAGAACCGAGTGCAGTTATCGTGTACATGGAGGGTGTGGAGACAGATGAAGAGTAGGGAGCAGATTCTGAATAATATTTAGAAGGAGGGGACAGGGGAAAGTTAGTTTACTGGGTATTTGAGGTGGTAGGCTTGTTTAAAGAGATGTGTTTTTAAAGCGCCCTTGAAGACGTGGGGGCTAGGCATCAATCGGATCGTCTGGGGTAGAGCATTAGAGAGAACTGGCGCAGCACGAGAGAAGTCTTGGAGACGGATGTGCGAGGTTCGGATTATGGGGGATGTTAGTCTTAGGTCATTTGTAGAACGGAGGGCACATGTAGGGCGATAGACAGGAGATATAAGGTGGTGCAGAAGTGCGGAGAGCTTTGTGGGTGAAAGTGAAGAGTTTATATTGGACCCTGTAGCGAATGGGTAACCAGAGTAATGACTGGCACAAGATGGAGGTATCGGTGCAGTGGCTGGACAGAAATACGACCCTGGCTGCCGCATTCAGGACTGATTGGAGAGGAGAAAGTTTAGTAAGAGGGAGACCGATCAGAAGAGAGTTGCAGCAGTCCAGGCGAGAGTGAATAAGGCTGTGTGCCCACGATGTGTTTTTTAAGTGTTTCCACAGCGGCAAAAACGCTGCAGAAACGCTTAAAAAACGCATGGTAGAAGGCCTGCCATGTTCCCCAATGATAATCCACATGTGCTGTGCACATGCTGCGGAAATTTCCGCTGCGGATTATCATTGCGGAAAAAAACGCAGCACTACCAATTATTTTGCGGAAGCGCTGTGTTTTCGCCGCCATTGACTTGCATTAGAACGCATGGAATCCGCATCACTAGATAAGCACATGCGGAATACATGCATTCAATGTGCGGATGGTACCCAGGTGTGGAGAAGAGGAGACTCTCCTCCGGACCGGGGTACCATAGAAACTATAAAAAAAAGAATAAAATAAAAAATAAATATATTTATCTTCTGATGGCCCCCGCTGCACTCGTCCTCCCTTGCCGGCAGCTCGAGATGGACTGGAGGACCTGCGCTGACGTCACAGTCATGTGACGGGTCACGCGACGTTGACGTCGGCAGGTCCTTCAGTGTACCGCGATCTGCCGGCAGCCAGGACGGAGCGAAGCAAGACTGCGGGGGCCATCGGAAGGTAAGTATAGATTTATTTTTTATTTTCAAACATTCTTTAAGGTCACACTATATAAATCCATGCCGTTTGCATGGATTTATATAGTGTGACCGAGTTGTCAAGCACTTTCCAAGTGATGCTAAAGTCTCTTGGAAAGCGCTTGACAACCCGCATGTGGAAATGCATGTGAAGAACGCTTCACATCCGCTTGTCCCTGGCAGGAAAAACGCATGTACAATCCGCATGCGTTTTTTTCTGCCAGGGAGATGCAGAAACGCTCAAGAAAAAATCCTGAACATTTCTGCATCGTGGGCACATAGCCTAAGAGCGACAGTAAGAGTTCCACCAGTTTCAAAGGTGAGAAAAGGTCGGATTCTGGAGATGTTTTAAGATGCAGGTGACAAGAGAGAGTGAATGATCGGATATAGGGAGTAAAGGAAAGTTTAGTGTTGAATATGACCCCAAGGAAGCGGGCATGCTGCTTGGGAGTTATGGTTGAACCCTCCAAGGTAATTTCAATGTTAGGTAGAATTGGGTTAGAAGAGGGGAGAAACACAAGAAGTTCAGTTTTGGAGAGATTCAGTTTAAGATAGAGGGAGGACATAATGCTAGAGACAGCAGACAAACAATCACTGGTATTTTGTATTAGGGTAGCGGTGATGTCAGGGGAAGAAGTGTATAATTGGGTGTCGTCAGCATAGAGATGATACTGGAATCCAAATCTGCTGATTGTCCAATAGGGGCAGTGTATAGAGAGAAGAGAAGGGGGCCTAGGACTGAGCCCTGCGGAACTCCGATAGTAAGGGCACGAGGAGAGGAAGAGAGCAAAAGATACAGTGAAGGAGCGGTCAGAGAGGTAGGAGGAGAACCAGGAGAGAACAATGTCCTTGAGGCCTATAGAGTTGACCATATTGAGGAGGAGCTGGTGATCCACAGTGTCAAATGCGGCAGAGATATCCAGGAGAATCAGCAGGGAGCAGTGACCTTTGGATTTGGCTGTTAGTAGATCATTAGAGACTTTAGTGAGGGCAGTTTCAGTGGAGTGTAAAGAGCGGAAACCAGATTGTAAAGGGTCGAGGAGAGAGTTATCTGAGAGATAGCGGATTAGACGGTAGTTGACCACGCGTTCCAGGAGTTTAGAGATGAAAGGAAGATTAGAGACCGGTCTGTAGTTAGCAGTGCAGTTCTGGTCCAGGGATGGCTTTTTAAGTAAAGGGGTTATGATGGCATGTTTAAATGAGGAGGGGAAGAAATCTGAAGAAAGACAGAGGTTAAATATTTTAGTCATGTGAGTAGTGACCACCGGTGAGAGAGACTGGAGGAGATGTGAGGGAATGGAGTCACTGATGCAGGTTGTAGGCCGAGAAGAAGCGAGGAGCTGGGTAACTTCTTCTTCTGTAACAGGCTCAAAGAAGGCAAGTGAGCTTGAAGTGCGTCAGGGAAGGGGAACCAGGCACTGAGGAGATTGGGCTGAGATGTCCTGATGGATGTGGTTGATTTTTTCTAGGAAATAAGTGGCCAGATCCTCCCCGCTGAGGTTGGTGGTAGGGTCCTGTGCTTTAGGTTTCAGGAGGGAGTTTAAGGTTTCAAATAGTCGTTTTGGATTGTTGGACAGTGAAGTGATGAGAGTGGTGAAGTAGGATTGTTTGGCCAGATGAAGGGCAGAGTTATAGGTTTTGAGCATGAATTTATAGTGGATGAAGTCCTCTGCTAAATGAGATTTTCTCCACTGACGCTCAGCACACCTTAAGCAACGCTGAAGAACACGTGTTTGCATTGTGTGCCAGGGCAGCCATTGTCTGTCTAGGGTCTTTCTGCGGGTAGAAGGTCCTGCTTCATCTAGGGCGCTCTTCAGTGTATTATTGTAGTGTGACAATGCTAAGTCTGGACAGGAGAGGGAGGAGATGGGGGCTAAAGATGTGTGGAGATTGTCCATAAGCTGCTGGGTATTAACCCCTTAACGACCTTGGGATTTTCTGTTTTTGCATTTTTGTTCTTTGCTCCCCTTGTTCCCAGAGCCATAGCGTTTGTATTTTTTGGTCAATATGGCCGTGTGAGGGCTTATTTTTTGTGGGACGAGTTGTACTTTTAAACTTCATTACTAGTTTTGCCATATCGTGTACTGGAAAACGGGAAAAAAATCCAAGTTTGGTGAAATTGCAAAAAAAAAATGCAATTCCACAGTTGTTTTTTTTGTTTTTTTGCCTTTCCACATTCACCGAATGCTAAAACTGACCTGCCATTATTATTCTCCAGGTCATTACGAGTTCGTAGACACCAAACATGTATAGGTTCTTTTTTAGTTAAGTAGTGAAAAAAAAAAACAGGTTGCTAAAAGAAAAAATGGCGCCATTTCCTGAGACCCGTTGCGTCTCCATTTTTTTGGATCTGGGGCCGGGTGAGGGCTTATTTTTTGCGTGCCGGGCTCACGTTTTTATTGATACCATTTTGGGGAAGATCCGCTGTTTTGATCGCCCGTTATTGCATTTTATTGTATTTTGCGGTGACCAAAAAAACGTAATTCTGGCGTTTGGAATTTTTTTTCTCATTACACCGTTTGCCGATCTGATTAATTCTTTTTTTTATATTGATAGATCAGGCAATTCTGAACACGGTGATACCAAATATGTGTATGTGGGGTTTATTTTTTATTATTTTATTTTGAATGGGGCAAAAGGGGGGTGATTTAAACTTTTATATTTTTTTTTATTTTTTTTTTAGATTTTTAAAAACATTTTTTTTTACACTTTTTGCTTGCTTCTATAGTCTCCATAGGAGACTAGAAGCAGCAACTGTCTGATTGCCTCTGCTACAGGTGGCGCTCATAGCAATCTTTACATGACAACCACTGGGGTCTGCTGCAGACCCCGGGTTGCCATGCCCACCCATCAGTGACCCACGATCACGTAACGGGGTCACCAATGGGCGGGGTAAGCGACGCCCTTCCGGCGCGGCATTTAATTGGTTAGAGATTGACAGCGGCATTTAATTGGTTAACAGCCGCGGGTAGATCGCGATTCCACCCGTGGCTGTTGCGGGCACATGTCAGCTGTAAGAATCAGCTGACATGTGCCCAGTTCAGTGTGGGCTCAGCGCTGGAGCCCGTGCTGAACCA
Source organism: Phyllobates terribilis (assembly GCF_046119375.1). Taxonomy (NCBI): domain Eukaryota; kingdom Metazoa; phylum Chordata; class Amphibia; order Anura; family Dendrobatidae; genus Phyllobates; species Phyllobates terribilis. The sequence continues at coordinate 411,396,939 of NW_027362762.1, read as the reverse complement.
GGGATGATGGCCTGGGGCGTACTAATTCGCCCAAGGCCAGTAAGGGGTTAATGGTATGTGTATTCCTATAAGTGTGGTAAGTAGGGGTGTCCTGGGTGAGTAGACAATTCCTGACAGAGAAAGAAAGAAGGTTGTGGTATGAGAGTGGGAGAGGGGAGTTAGTAAATTCATGCAGCGTGCAGGGATGGGAGAAGACCAGGTCCAGAGTATTCCCATCTTCATGCATAGGAGAATTAGTAAACTGTGAGAGGCCGAATGAAGAGGTTAGAGAAAGTAGATGAGCTGCAGATTGGGAGAGGGGATCATTGATGGGGATGTTAAAGTCTCCCATGATGAGGGTGGGGATGTCACAGGATAGAAAGTGAGGAAGCCAGGTGGCAAAGTGATCCAGGAACTGGCGGGAGGAGTCTGGAGGGCAATACACAAAAGAGTCTGATGGTGTGGACTTCAAAGGAAGGAAACATAAGTGAGGGAACTGGTGGGATGACCTGGAAAGCACATTGTGATGAAAGGAGCAAACCAACACCTATACCCTGTCTGTTCTCAGGTCTGGCAGTATGTGAAAATTTCAGCCCACCAAACGAGAGCACAGCAGCGGCGGTGTTGTCTGACTGCTGGATCCAGGTTTCTGTAATAGCCAGAAGGTTAAGGGACTTAGAGAGGAAAAAATCGTGAATGTAAGTTAGTTACATACAGACCGTGCGTTCCAGAGAGCACAATGGAAAGCAATAGGAGAGGACATGCACTGAATGTTAATACGATTAGCAGGGTTTCTATATGCAGCTGGAGGGAGGCCCAGGTTTGGGGGAGATGTCACCTGCGACTAGTGAAAGGAGAAAAAAGAGAAAGAGCAGGTGGTGCAATGATTTGTTTGAACATTTTGAGTGCTGTATGGAGGTAGTGGATGGTTTGGAGTGGGTGAGAAATGTCAGTAGAGTCTAAGAGTTATATATGGGAGAGGGGAGAAGGGAGGGGTTGATATGGAGAGAGTGCACAGAATGTGTTAAAAGGACGGGCGAGGTGTGAGAAAGCAGGAGTTAAAACAAATAAGAAGCAGATTGATATGATCAATGCATAATGCAATACAACTGACCAAGAAGCATGTTTGTCAGGCTATGTGCCTACAATGCAGATTTGAAGCAGAAAATTCCTAAGCATTTCTGCATCTCCTTGGCAGAAAAAAACGCATGCAGATTTTGCATGCGCTTTTTCAGCGTTTTTACATGCATTTATGCATGCGTTTTTTTCAAGCGTTTTTCCAAGCGATTTTGAGCATCATTTGGAAAAGGGCTTGACAAGTTGGTCACACAATGTAAATCCATGCAACTGGCATGGATTTATATTGTGTGACCAACTTAGAGGAAATTTCTACTTCAAATGCTGCATCTAAAAAGTAAAAAAAAAGAATTCAATAGTAAAAATAAATAAAAAAATCTTATATTCACCTCTCTGGCTGCCGCCGGTCTCCTCCCGGCCGCGTCCCCTCTCCTCGGCGTCCCGCAGTGTACTTGCAGGACCTGCGGTGACGTCATTTAGTCAGCTGATGGTCACGTGACTGCTGACGTCAGTGGTCAGGTGATGGTCGCGTGACCATCAGCTGACTAAATGACGTCACCGCAGGTCCTGCAAGTACACCGCGGGACGCCAAGGAGAGAGGGCGCTGCCGGGAGGAGACCGGGGGCCACCGGAGAGGTGTGTATGAATAATTATTTTTATTTTTTACTTTATTATTCTCTTTTTACTTGCAGGTACCATGGTACCCGGGTTGGAGGAGAGTCTCCTCTTCTCCAGACCCGGGTACCATCCGCGCATTGAACCGCATAACATCCGCATGTATACATGTATATATGCTGATATTATGCTGTTCAATGCAAGTCAATGGACGCGATTTCACCGCGAAATCGCACCCAAATTGGGTTGTGCTGCGAATTTTTCCGCAATGATAATCCGCAGCGGAAATTTCCGCAGCATGTTCCCCCACAGAGTATAGTGCAGCCCCCATAGAGTATAGTGCAGCCCACACAGAGTATAGTGCAGCCCCCATAGAGTAGAGTATAATGCAGCCCCCATAGTGCATAGTGTAGCCCCCATATAGTATAATGCAGCCCCCCATACAGTATAATGCAGCTTCATATAATATAATGTAGCACCATATAGTATAATTCAGCTCCCCCATCTATTATAATTCATGCACCTTTAGGCTATGCGCCCACGATGCAGAAATGTTCAGGATTTTTTCCTGAGCGTTTCCGCATCTCCCTGGCAGAAAAAACGCATACGGATTGTACATGCGGATTGTACATGCGGATTGTACATGCGTTTTCCTGCTAGGGACAAGCGGAAGTGAAGCGTTCTTCACATGCATTTCCGCATGTGGGTTGACAAGCGCTTTCCAAGCGATTTTAGCATCACTTGGAAAGTGCTTGTCAACTTGGTCACACTATATAAATCCATGCAAACGGCATGGATTTATATAGTGTGACCGTAAAAGAATGGTAAAAAATAAAAAAAATAAATCTATACTTACCTTCTGATGGCCCCCACAGTCTTTATTCGCTCTGTCCTGGCTTGCCGGCAGCTCGCGGTACACTGAAGGACCTGCTGTCACATGACTAAATGACGTCATGGCAGGTTCTTGAGTCCACCGCGAGCTGCCGGCAAGCCAGGACAAAGACATCGGGGGCCATCAGAAGGTAAATATAATATTTATTTTTTATTTTATTCTTTTTTTTTACAGGTTCTATGGTACCCGGGTCCAGAGGAGAGTCTCCTCTCCTCCAGACCCGGGTACCATCCGCACATTGAAACGCATGGATTCCGCACGTAGAGATGCAGTGATGCGGATTCCATGCGTTCCAATGCAAGTCAATGGCGGCGAAAACGCAGCACTTCCGCAAAATAATTGGTAGTGCTGCGGATTTTTCCGCAATGATAACCCGCTTAAAAAACGCATCGTGGGCACACAGCCTTAATGTAGCCCCATATAGTATATTGCAGCCCCCCATCTAGTATAATGCATGCCCATATAATATAATGTAGCTCCCATATAGTATAATGCAGCCCCCCATACAGTATAATGCAGGCCCATATAATATAATGTAGACCCCATATAGTATAATGCTGCCACCCCCCTTACAGTATAATGTAGCCCCCATATAGTATAATGCAGCCACAGACCCATACAGTATAATGCAGTCATATATAATATAATGTATCCCCCATTTAGTATAATGCAGCCCCATATAATATAATGTAGCCGCCATACAGTATAATGCAGCCTCCCCCATACAGCATAATGCAGGCCCACAGTCCTCCAGCATTATGGCCACCATTTACTCACTGATGTAATAAATAAATAAATAAATACATACTTACCTCTCCTCTTTCCGCCGGTCTCTGCAGAGCGTCTCAGCAGCTCCACTGCCCGGCGCGCAATGAGATGACGTCATTGCGCTGCTGCATGAGAGGCAGAGGGGGAATGATGGGAGAGGGTGCGTCACATGACGCTCTCTCTTGCATCAATGCTTTCAACTGTACCGGCATCTACAATGCTGATACAGTTGAATATGCTATGCGAGGGAGGGGACGTGACGCTGGCACCAGCCCCCCTGACTCACGGGCGCCGTAGCTGCCGCGCGGTGTTCCGCTATTAGCGGCACACCACTGGCTGGGGGCCCCTGGGAGAGTGGGGGCCTTAGGCAGATGCCTAGTCTGCCTGCCCCTAACGCTGGCCCTGAGTACTTAATAAGGGTCCGTTCTCACTGTGGGTCCTCTTCATCAAGACTGGCATTGTTCATGCTGGTGCTGATGATGAGATGTGCTGGAGTCACGCTCCTGGTTCACGGCCGTCTGACTAATCGTACCCCCAGATCTGCTGGAGTAAGATTTTTGGCATAGCGAACACCTGTCATAAGGGATGATCAGACCTGTGGGAGCAGGACTGGCGTCAGCACCCGGCGCACCCGGGCAAGTGCCGGAGCCCTGAGCATGCGGGGGTGCCCACTCACCGTCGTGCAGTGCCGGTGTCAGCGCCCGCTCCCCCCCACTTGCTCAGGGCCCCGGCACAATACTTACCTCTCCCCTTGCCTCCGCAGCAGCTCCTGTCTCTTCTGTGGCTGCTGCCTGTGACATCTCAGGTCAGAGGGCGTGGTGACGTCTTTACACCGCGCTCTCTCCTGAGCCGTCACAGGCAGCGCAGAGCGGGAAGACGCCAGCGCGGATGAAGGGTCCGGAGCAGTGGCAGCAGGTGAGAAGTGAGGTGAGTATTTGATTTTTTTTTATATGTATGGAGGCATGGGGCATTATATGGTGGTGGGGAACAAGTGGCATCCCTCATGGGGCATTTTATTGGTGGGGGAACAAGTGACATCCTGCATGGGGCATTATATGGGGGGGAACAAGTGACATCCTGCATGGGGCATTATATGGGGGGGAGGTGACATCCTGCATGGGGCATTACATGGGGGGGAGAGGTGACATCCTGCATGGGGCATTATATGGGGAATAGAGGTGACATCCTGCATGGGGCATTATATGGGGGGGAAGGTGACATCCTGCATGGTGCATTATATGGGGGGGGAGGTGACATCCTGCTTGGGGCATTATATGGGGGGGAGAGGTGACAACCTGCATGGGGCATTATATGAGGGGGGTGACATCCTGCATAGAGCATTATATGGGGGGGAGAGGTGACATCCTGCCTGGGGCATTATATGGGGGGGAGAGGTGACATCCTGCATGGGGCATTATAAGGGGGTTGACATCCTGCATGGGGTATTATGTGGGGGCCAGTATTCTGTATGGACCGTTATAAGGGGGCCAGTATCCTCTATGGAGCATTATATGGGGGCCAGTATCCTGTATGGAGCATTATATGGGGACCAGTATCCTGTATGGAGCATTATATGGGGAACAGTATCCTGTATGGAGCGTTATATGGGGACCAGTATTCTGCATGGAGCAATATATGGGGCCCATAATACTGTATGGAAGACTATATTGTCCGGTCTGCACTGTGCGCTGTGAGGATTCACCGGTTTCTGAGCTATTGTGGAATGTACAATAGATATCACTAATGTAATGTAAGAAGTGAAATCTTTGGCATTGTAATATATATATATATATATATATATATGTATATATATATATATATATTTCTCTGCTGTATCTGTGCATCATGAATCGTGGTATGTGTTAAAGGGGCCCACTGAGACTCTTTCGCCCAGGGCCCAAAAAAACCTGGAGCTGGCCCTGTGTGGGAGTTTGGGTTCTGGTACCCGACCCGAACTTGAACCAGAATCTCATTGAATACAAAGGTGCCCTGGACTTTTGAACCAGAAAATTCTCTCTCTCTGTGCAATGAATGCATGAATGTGACAAGCAGCGGTTGCCCCACCCCAGCTATGCCCATTATGTCAGAGCTGGGCAAAAATGCCATGAGAACGACAAAAGTCGTAAAATCTCACCAGTTACCCCAAATTAAACTTCAATCCAGAATACTGGCGTAAAAGCCTTTATGAATTGGGCCCTAAGTCTTTTTGCAGACCAAAAATTACAAAAACCTTCTCAAAAACCTGGGCGATTCTGCTCCAAAACTCAGCAAAACACTGTGTTAAACTCAATCTATGAGCGCGTGACATCTTTTTTTCGGGCAGATTCAGCCTGGGATCTACTTACAAACTATAAACATAACACACCTCAATGGAAAAACAACTTTCTGTGCAAATATTCTGGAGCTTCTTTTAAGTGCTTCAGGCATAGAAAACCGAGAAGCGGTTAAAAGAAGTGACCTGACCATTCCTCAGACGGCTCCTGTCCGTAAGCCGTTCTCTATAGTCTAAATTACTAAGAAAAGATTTTGGCAGTGGAGAAGCTAAAAAACCATTGAAAATACGCAAGAGAAGACCAGCAGCATTTTCCTCTTAGTGTTTTTGCCGGTGTTTAAAACTGATCCAGTCATTTTCCCAAACGTTATTTACCTGCAGATATAGGTTTGCATCTGTGCAGAGTGTGCTGTCAATCAAAGTGCCGGGCGTGTTTACAGCTGGCGCTCACTATGCATGTACTGAGCCGTGACTGAAGCCGCTCTGTTCACGTCTCTATGACTAAAAGCCGGCGGCTTCAGGGCAGAATAAAGTTTATTTTCCCTCAGTAGCTGCACTTTCAGTAAGGCGGCCGGACAGCATTGTAATGCTGTTAACTTGCAAATTAGCCCTATAGTTACAGGTTAATAGCGTTTGGAGACATGACAGGTCCCCTTAAAAGATTTCCTTAGGGAATGTGCACATGTTACGTTTTTACAGCAGATATTGCTGCACCAAAATACGGGTGTTTTTACAACGATTTTGGTTGTTTTTTGATGTATTTTTCCCCATTCATTTGAATGGGTGAAAAACACTGAAAGAATTGATATTCTGCAGCTTTGAAACTGCATCAGTTCTGCAAAGAAAAAATAAGCAGCATGTGCATGAGATCTCAGAAACCTTAGACTTTGCTGGTATGGCAAAATGCTGTGTATTTTCGTGGCAAAAAAGCGGAGAAAAAAAATCGTGGAAAAAAATGCAACGTGTAGACAAGTCTTTATTCTTCCAAAACTCATCAATAAGACCTCAGGATAATAAATCGGCTCCTGCTTGAAAAACTTTTCAAAAACTCCAGGCTCCAGTTGTTGTTTTTTTTTAAGACACTTTTTTTTGTTTTGTGGTACCTGTTGCCGTTTTTTTACACCAAATTCTTCAATGTGGCGCACTTGGTTCATGAATTTTACACAAAGGCAAAAATGCACTTTGTTTTTGTCTTGTTTTGCAACTACGTAGTGCAAAAGTAGCACGTTTTGCAAAATGGCACACAGTTTGCACCAAAATACTCAGTATTCATAAAATCACTCCAGGGGGTAAATGCAGTACATTTGCGCAAATTTTGCCACTTTTTAAAAAGTTGCAATTGTTGAATCAGCCAAAAATATGTGGAATCACTAAACTTCCCAACAATAGTGAACATAAATAAAATAAAGGCGAAAACATATAAAATAGACTTTGAAAAAGGTCTAAATTAAAAGATTAGGCGCAAATGAAAAATAGGCAAAAACCACCAAAAACTAGACAAAAAAATGGTGCAAATACAATAATGATTTGGACCCTCAAGTGTATTTTGGAGTGGATCCTCACCAAAATCCTCATCCTGCTACCAAAACTCTTCCAGTTCAGATCTATTGGAAATGCACTTTGCATGTGAGGGGTTGTGCACGCAACGTCTTTTTCAGGCTAATTCCGTCGCGGAAAGAACCTGAAGACCCATCAGAAAATCCTCAAAAGAATGAACATATTCATTTCTATGTAAGATTGACTTCCTGTGCATATATTCAGTCTTAACTGCTTCAGGTTTTTAAAATCACCAAGCGGTTAAAAGAAGTGACCTGACCATTCTTCTGGCATTTCCTGATTGGAAGATGTTCCGTACTGTACAATACAAGTTATTGGGAAAGCTCAAAACGGTTGGCTTTTGGAGTATTTTGCCATAGTTTTTGCTTAAAAATCTGCTAGTGGTTTCTTCATTCAAAGGAATAAAAAGAAAACGACTGGAAAATGACAGTAAAAAGATGTCACAAAAACCATGGGAAAATCCTCTAAAAAACCGCCATCAGCCAAAACGGTAGGAAAAATGTCCAGAAAATGGCCGTAAAAATGACACAAATGATACTTCAGAAAAAAAAATGCCAGGAGTTTCCTGAAGCTTTGTGTTGCCTACTGGAAAAAAGAAAGAAAAAGGAAAAGAGCATGTCACTTCTGTGAAGCGTATCCTGAAGGAACGCTATCCAAACTAGGCACTATCCAATGAAAAGACTGCAAATAACTCTTCAGCAAAAAAAACCTCTTCCAAAACTCTTACTACAGCGTCCAACTCAAAAATATTTCCAGAATCCATCCTTTCCTCAACCCTGAATGTACTAAAATGTTAGTGCATGCCCTCATCATCTCCTGCCTCGACTACTGCAATATCCTCCTTTTCTTAATATTATTAATATGTTCTTAATATCCAGTCTGTTCTTAACTCTGCTGCCAGACTAATCCACCTCTCTCCTCGCTATGACTCCACTTCTCCCCTCTGCAAATTGACTTCTAATTCCCAAACGTATTCACTTCAAGTTACTAACACTGACCTACAAAACCGTCCATAATCTGTCTTCCCCATATATCTCCAAACTAATCTCCTAATATCTTCCAACACGCAACCTCTGGTCCTCCAAAGACCTCCTTCTCTCCTCCACAATGGTACGTTCCTCAGCCAATTGCCTCCAAGACTTCTCCCAAATGTCCGCCATCCTCTGGAATTCTGTGCCCCAACACGTTCATTTATATCCACCATATTCGGAGTCTTCAGACGGAACTTCAAAACCATCTCTTCAGGAAAGCTAACAGCCTGCTACCTCACCACAGCCTACAGTGACCCTACTGTCACCTCACCACCACCAGAGCTGCCGCAACCCCTTGACCTGTTGACTCCTTCCCCATTACCCTGTAGAATGTAAGCCCGCAAGGTCAGGGCCCTCTACCCCTCTGGTTCAGTGTGTCAATGTTATCTTGTTCATTGTAATTTTATCTTTGTATTTTGTGAGTAACCCCTTTTCACACGTACAGCACCATGGTGCTCTTAAAAGAAATAATAATATTAATAATAATAATAATAATAATATGTTAAACTACTTTGAAAAGGCAACCTAATATTTAATATAGTGTAATATTTGGTCATAGTTATAATAATTAGGCAGATATAGGTAATGCAAAAGACTGTGGTATTAACCACTCATAGTGAAGAATGAATAAATATCAGTGCATCAGCCTCCACCTCATACCCCAACGCGCATTTTGACCCAACTTCATCCAGGGTTAACTATGAGTGGTTTATACCAGATTCTTTTGAATTATATATATCTGTCTAATCTATGACCAAATATAACACTATATGACATACAGTAGGGAAAGTAAGTATTTGATACACTGACGATATTGCAAGTTTTCCCACCTATGAAGAATGGAGAGGTCTGTAATTTTTATCGTAGGTACACTTCAACACAGAGACAGAATGTTGAAAAAAATCCAGAAAATCACATCGTATGATTATTACATAATTAATTAGCATTTTATTGCATGAAATAAGTATTTGATACAATAGAAAAAACGGAACATAATATTTGGTACAGAAACCTTTGTTTGCAATTACAGAGGTCAGATGTTTCCTGTAGTTCTTAACCAAGTTTGCACACGCAGCAGGGATTTTGGCCCACTCCTCCATACAGATCTTCTCCAGATCTTTCTATTGGGTTCAGGTCTGGAGACTAGCTAGGCCACTCCAGGACCTTGAAATCCTTCTTATGGAGCCACTCCTTAGTTGCCCTGGCTGTGTGTTTCAGGTTATTGTCATGCTGGAAGACCCAGCCCATCTTCAGTGCTCTTACTGAGGGAAGGAGGTTGTTGGCCAAAATCTTGCAATACATGACCCCATCTATCCTACCTTCAATACGGCGCAGTCATCCTGTCCCCTTTGCGGAAAAGCACACCAAAAGTATGATGTTTCCCCCACCATGCTTCAGGGTTGAGACAGTGTTCTTAGGGTTGTACTCATCCTTTTTCTTTTTCCAAACACGGTGAGTGGAGTTGATACTAAAGAGTTCTATATTGGCCTCATCTGACCACATGACCTTCTCCCCTGCCAGATGGTCATTGGCGAACTTCAAATGGCCCTCAACATGTGCTGGCATGAGCAGGTGGACCTTGCGTGCCTTGCAGGATTTTAATCCATGACGGCGTAGTGTGTTACAAATGGCAATGTTTGAGACTGTGGTCCCAGCTCTCTTCAGGTCATTGATGAGGTCCTCCAGTGTAGTTCTGGGCTGATTCCTGACCTTTATCAGAATCATCCTTACCCCACGAGGCGAGATCCTGCATGGAGCCCCAGACTGAGGAAGATTGATCTTGTGTTTTTTCCATTTCCTAAAAAGTGTGCCAACAGTTGTTGCCTTCTCACCAAGCTGCTCACCTATTGTCCTGTAGCCAATCCCAGCCTTGTGCAGGTCTATGTAACGGGTCTGGGAGGCGGAACCTCTGAGCAACTATACAAGGGGGCGGTCCTTGTAAGGAAGCGGGTGGCTCCCAGGGAAGACGGGCAGGTAGTCACGGCAAGTGACAGGGACAGTCTCTGGGTAGAAGGGCAGGTAGTCACGGCAAGTGACAGGGACAGTCTCTGGGTAGAAGGGCAGGTAGTCACAGCAAGTGACAGGGACAGTCTCTGGGTAGACTAGCAGACAGGTAGCAGGTGGACGCTCCCAGGTGAGCGGGCAAGAGTCTCTGGACGGGCAGGTGGTCACAGCAAGTGACGGCAGAGCCTCCAGGTTGGCTAACAGGCAGGTAGCAGGTGAGCGCTCCCAGGTGAGCGGGCAAGAGTCTCTGGACTGGCAGGTGGTCACGGCAAGTGACGGCAGAGCCTCCTGGTAGGCTAGCAGGCAGGTAGCAGGTGAGCGCTCCCAGGTGAGCGGGCAAGAGTCTCTGGACTCGCAGGTGGTCACGGCAAGTGACGGCAGAGCCTCCAGGTAGGCTAGCAGGCAGGTAGCAGGTGAGCGCTCCCAGGTGAGCGGGCAAGAGTCTCTGGACTGGCAGGTGGTCACGGCAAGTGATGGCAGATCCTCCAGGTAGGCTAGCAGGCAGGTAGCAGGTGAGCGCTCCCAGGTGAGCGGGCAGGCTGGTCCATAGACAGACTGACAGGTGTCGGAAGGCAGACCGTCGGACCGCAGGCTTGCAAGCAGGTAAGCAGATATCAGGCAGGTATCAAGCAGGAATCTGGCAGGTGACTGGCAGGTAATAGGCAGGAATCTGGCAGGTGACTGGCAGGTAACAGGCAGGAATCTGGCAGGTGACTGGCAGGTAACAGGCAGGAATCTGGCAGGTGACTGGCAGGTAACTGGTAACGGGACCTGAGGGCTGAAGCAGAGTGAAGGCTTTGCAACAACATTGCTCGGGCACCTCCATTTTGGAGGAGGTGCCTTATATATGGTGAGGTCCTCCGGCCATTGGCCAGGGACTCCTTAGGACGGCGTGCGCGGCCCCTTTAAGAGAGGGGGAGCGCGCGCGCGCGTGCCCTAAGCACCGTGGCCGGGAAGCAGCGCGCGCTGCCAGCAGAGCGGGAGGAGGACGCCAGGCACGGAGCGGAGAGGTGAGGGGAACAGCGTCCCTGCCTAGCAGGAGGCAGGGACGCCGACGCTACAGTACTCCCCCCTTTAGGCCCCCCCTTTTTTAGGCCAGACAGAAATTTATCAAGGATGAGAGAGGCATGGATGTTCTCCCGGGGCTCCCACGTTCTCTCCTCAGGACCAAACCCCTTCCAATCTACCAGAAAAAAGGTTTTTCCTCTTACCCTTTTGGTGGCCAGAATGTTCTCTACCTCAAACTCGTTTTCAGCGGAAACCGGAGCAGGAGGCGTACCTGTAGACTTGGAAAAAGAGTTAAGTACCACGGGTTTGAGGAGAGATACATGGAAGGAGTTAGGGATCCTCAAGTTGGCCGGGAGTTTCAATTTATAGGCCACTGGGTTGATTTGTTTGATAACTTCCAGTGGGCCGATGAACCGAGGCCCTAACTTGTAGGAAGGAATCTTGAGCCGGACATACTTGGACGAGAGCCAGACTTTATCTCCAGGACGGAATTGTGGAGGATCCAGGCGTTTTTTGTCAGCGTGTTTTTTCATCCGCTCGGACGACTGAAGGAGTGCGGATCGGGTACTCTCCCAAATGGAGGAAAATTTGCTAACGAGAGATTCCGCAGCCGGATTGTCCACCGAGGTGGAGACGGGAAATGGGATCCGAGGATGCTGACCGAAGACTACAAAAAACGGGGATTTGGAGGAAGATTCGCTCTCGTGATTATTGTAAGAGAATTCGGCCCATGGCAGGAGATTCACCCAGTCTGAATGGTGGGCATTAACGAAGTGCCGGAGGTAACTGGTCAGGATCTGATTGATCCGCTCCACTTGACCATTGGACTGTGGGTGGTATGTGGAGGAGAAGTCCAGGGTGACGTCTAGCAGCTTACATGTGGCTCTCCAGAAGCGTGAGGTGAACTGAACCCCACGATGTGGAGGGGCAGGCCATGGAGACGGAAGATGTGGCGGATAAAGTCTTTAGCCAGCTCGGGTGCAGACTGGAGGCCTGGCAGGGGAATGAAATGAGCCATTTTGGAAAAGCAGTCAGCGACCACCCAAATGACCGTACAACCGGCAGAGACAGGGAGATCTGTTATGAAGTCCATAGCTATATGCTGCCAGGGGGCAGCAGGTACTGGAAGAGGAAGGAGGCGACCGGCTGGCAGGTGTCTCGGAACCTTGTTGCGGGCGCAGGACACACAGGCAGAAACAAAGTCTATTACGTCCTTGTGCAGGGTAGGCCACCAGTAGTGCCGGGTGATAAGCTGGAGGGTCTTTTTCTGACCGGCGTGGCCAGCAAGCTTAGACGAGTGACCCCAGTGTAGGATCTTCTCCCCATCAGGTACCGTTACGAACGTCTTACCGGGAGGGAGACGATCTAGACTCACGGGGGCCACCTGCATTACTCTGGCGGGATCGATGATGTGTTTAGGTTCCTCCTCAAGATCAGACACCAGGAAGGATCAGGACAAGGCGTCAGCTTTGATGTTTTTGTCAGCCGGGTGAAAATGAAGAACAAAATCAAAGCGAGCAAAAAACAAGGACCACCGGGCTTGGCGCGGGTTAAGTCTCTGGGCACTCTGGAGGTAAGCCAAGTTCTTGTGATCCGTGTAAATTATTACCGGGTGAAGAGCCCCCTCGAGCAGGTAACGCCACTCCTCCAATGCCAGCTTAATGGCCAATAACTCTCGGTCTCCTATAGAATAGTTGCGCTCGGAAGAGGAGAAGAGTTTGGAGAAGAAGCCGCAAGTTACCATTCTCCCGGAAGACGATTTTTGGGTAAGTACTGCTACGGCTCCAGAGGAGGAGGCGTCAACTTCCAGGAAGAATTGCTTGTTGCCGTCCGGGCGATGCAGCACCGGGGCGGAAGAGAAAGCCTGTTTTAAGGAAAGAAAGGCTTCCTCTGCTTCGGGCGGCCATTCTCTGGGATTAGTGCCCTTACGGGTGAGCGCAGAGATTGGGGCAGTCCGGGAAGAGAAGTGCGGTATGAAGAGGCGGTAGTAGTTGGCGAATCCCAGGAACCGCTGAATAGCCTTCAACCCCTCTGGTCGAGGCCACTTCTCGATGGCAGACAGTTTCTCAGGATCCATTCGTAGGCCGGTCTGAGAAATTATGTAGCCCAAAAACGGAAGCGAGGTCTGCTCAAAGAGGCACTTCTCATATTTAGCGTAGAGGTGGTTCTGCCTGAGCCTGAGCAGAACCTGATGAACATCCCTCCGGTGTGTGGGGAGATCCGGAGAGAAGACCAAGATGTCGTCCAGGTACACCACTACGCAGGAGTAGAGAAGGTCCCGGAAGATGTCATTGACCAACTCTTGAAAGACGGCGGGAGCGTTACAGAGACCGAAGGGCATTACCAGGTATTCATAGTGGCCGTCCCGGGTGTTGAATGCCGTCTTCCATTCATCCCCCTGACGGATACGAACCAGGTTATACGCCCCACGGAGGTCCAGCTTGGTGAAGATTCTAGGCCCCCTCAGACGGTCAAATAATTCCGGAATGAGCGGAAGGGGGTATTTATTCTTCACCGTGATCTGGTTAAGGCCTCTATAGTCTATACAGGGACGGAGTGAGCCGTCCTTCTTTTTGATGAAGAAGAAGCCTGCTCCCGCCGGGGAAGTAGATTTCCGGATGAATCCCCGGGCCAGATTCTCTTCAATATATTCTGACATGGATCGGGTCTCAGCAGCGGACAAAAAGTAAATGCGCCCACGGGGAGGAGTAGTGCCGGGCATCAGGTCGATTGGGCAGTCGTATGGTCTATGAGGGGGTAATGTCTCTGCCTCCTTTTTATTAAAGACGTCCGCATACGACCAATAAGGAGCCGGAAGACCAGGTACATTGGCTGGAGTAGGAGAAGGACGGACAGGATGGACGGGAACTAAACAAGTCTTATGGCAGTTCTGTCCCCAGCGAAGGACTTCTCCGGTCTGCCAATCAAGCACGGGTGCATGTCTCTGAAGCCAAGGTAGGCCTAGTAAAAGGGCGTGAGAGAGTCCAGGCAGAACATGAAAGGAGATGCTCTCAGAGTGCAGCATTCCCACCTGCAGGGTTATGGATTCGGTGATGAGTTGGATGGGATGTGGTAAGAGGCCCCCATCCACGGCAGCGACAGATAAGGGTACAGCTAGAGGTTTGGTGGGAATGCGGTATTTCTCTACCAGAGACTGAGAAATGAGATTTCCGGCAGCTCCTGAGTCAAGTTGGGCTAGTTCAAAATAACGGTTCTCCCCGCAGATGATAGAGACCGACAGCAACAGAGATGGAGAGGGTTTACTCTTGTCTAGGACGACCTCTCTGAGCGATCCTAGACACAGGCGTTTCCCGACCTCTCCGGGCAGGAACGGATCCGGTGCTCCTTACTGCCACAGTAGAAGCAGCTCCCCTTGGCACGGCGTAACTCTTGACGGGTTTTGACCATCTTGGTCTGGTCGACCTGCATAGGCTCGGGTGAGTGTGCCTGGGGAGTAGCGGGAGAAGTGACAGGTTTCTGAAAGGTAGGGGCTAGACGTGGAAACCTCCTCTCACGGGTGACCTCTTTGGCGCGTTCCTGGAACCGGATGTCAATCCGGGTGGCAAGAGTTATTAAGTCGTCGAGAGTGGTAGGTATGTCCCGACCGGCGAGTTCATCTTTAATACGGCCGGACAGACCCTCCCAAAAGACAGACACCAGGGCGTCATTATCCCAGGCCAGCTCTGAAGCAAGGGTACGGAACCGTATGGCATATTGGCCCACGGTGAGATTTCCTTGATGGAGGCGTAGCAGAGATGATACGGATGAGGTCTTCCGTCCGGGTTCGTCGAAGACTTTCCGGAAAGCCGTGAGAAAGGCTGGCAGGTTGGACACCAGGGGGTCTCCTCTCTCCCATAGAGGATTTAGCCAAGCCAGTGCCTGCCCCGTGAGATGGGACATGATGAAGGCTACTTTGGCCCGGTCGGAGATAAACTGGTGGGACAGGAGTTCAAAGTGCAGGGTGCACTGGTTTATGAAGCCCCGAGCTTGAGCGGGGTCGCCTCCGAAGCGAGGAGGTGCAGAAAGCCGGGGTCCGGGGCAAGATGCCATGGTATTGGTGGGCAGCGGCGCTGCCGGGCTGCGAGTCATGACACTAGCGGTGGTTGCTGGTGGAGCAGTCAGAGTGTCCAGGCGAGAGTTGACATTCCGCAGATGACTCAGGATGGACTCCTGTTGGGACCTCTGACGAGACAGTTCATGACATAGGTCCGAGAGCGAGGGAGCTTGGGTGCCACCGGGTTCCATGGCCCGAGCAAACTGTAACGGGTCTGGGAGGCGGAACCTCTGAGCAACTATACAAGGGGGCGGTCCTTGTAAGGAAGCGAGTGGCTCCCAGGGAAGACGGGCAGGTAGTCACGGCAAGTGACAGGGACAGTCTCTGGGTAGAAGGGCAGGTAGTCACGGCAAGTGACAGGGACAGTCTCTGGGTAGAAGGGCAGGTAGTCACAGCAAGTGACAGGGACAGTCTCTGGGTAGACTAGCAGACAGGTAGCAGGTGGACGCTCCCAGGTGAGCGGGCAAGAGTCTCTGGATGGGCAGGTGGTCACAGCAAGTGACGGCAGAGCCTCCAGGTAGGCTAACAGGCAGGTAGCAGGTGAGCGCTCCCAGGTGAGCGGGCAAGAGTCTCTGGACTGGCAGGTGGTCACGGCAAGTGACGGCAGAGCCTCCAGGTAGGCTAGCAGGCAGGTAGCAGGTGAGCGCTCCCAGTTGAGCGGGCAAGAGTCTCTGGACTGGCAGGTGGTCACGGCAAGTGACGGCAGAGTCTCCAGGTAGGCTAGCAGGCAGGTAGCAGGTGAGCGCTCCCAGGTGAGCGGGCAAGAGTCTCTGGACTGGCAGGTGGTCACGGCAAGTGACGGCAGAGCCTCCAGGTAGGCTAGCAGGCAGGTAGCAGGTGAGCGCTCCCAGGTGAGCGGGCAGGCTGGTCCATAGACAGACTGACAGGTGTCGGAAGGCAGACCGTCGGACCGCAGGCTTGCAAGCAGGTAAGCGGATATCAGGCAGGTATCAAGCAGGAATCTGGCAGGTAACAGGCAGGAATCTGGCAGGTGACTGGCAGGTAACAGGCAGGAATCTGGCAGGTGACTGGCAGGTAACAGGCAGGAATCTGGCAGGTGACTGGCAGGTAACTGGTAACGGGACCTGAGGGCTGAAGCAGAGTGAAGGCTTTGCAACAACATTGCTCGTGCACCTCCATTTTGGAGGAGGTGCCTTATATATGGTGAGGTCCTCCGGCCATTGGCTGGGGACTCCTTAGGACGGCGCGCGCGGCCCCTTTAAGAGAGGGGGAGCGCGCGCCCTAAGCACAGTGGCCGGGAAGCAGCGCGCGCTGCCAGCAGAGCGGGAGGAGGACGCCGGGCACGGAGCGGAGAGGTGAGGGGAACAGCGTCCCTGCCTAGCAGGAGGCAGGGACGCCGACGCTACAGTCTACAATTTTGTCCCTGGTGTCCTTAGACAGGACTTTGGTCTTGGCCATGGGAGATAGGTTGGATTGTGATTAATTGTGTGGACAGGTGTCTTTTATACAGGTAACGAGTTCAAATAGATGCAATTAATACAGGTAATAAGTGCAGAGTAGGAGGGCTTCTTAAAGAAAAGCTAACAGGTCTGTGAGAGCCAGAATTCTTGCTGGTTTGTAGGTGATCAAATACTTATTCCATGCAATAAAATGCAATTTAATTATTTAAAAATCATACAATGTGATTTTTCTGTTTTTTTCTTTTTAGATTCTGTCTCTCACAGTTGAAGTGTACCTACGATAAAAATTACAGACCTCTTCATTCTTAATAGGTGGGAAAATTTGCAAAATCGTCCAGCCAAATATGAATAATTTCAAATATTAAAAATTATTATATTTTGTTTAATTTAAATAGTCTATTTATAGAGTCTACTCTTGAGTTCATATTATTCCATACGTGATTTAGATTTTTCTTTCCAGACATGGCTATGATCTGCCTATAACTGCACTGAGAGTACTACAATTGCCACATTTTAAACATTTAAATGACAAAGTTGATCTCTGACAGAGACATTTAAATTAAGTCATTGCCAATGCACGTGCATCGACCCACCGTGACACAATCGCAGGGAACTGATGGGTTAAAATGGCAGTCGGGGGCCTACTCCGTAACTACCATGTTAGTCCTCTTGTGAAACGCGACCACAGGCTATATGTGTCATAGGAGAGCCGCAATTATGCTATAAACTGTTTTGGATTTCACGCTGTCTGGTAGGTATTAGGCCTTAGGTAGCATTCACACAGACAATGCAGTTTTGGTCCAAATACGTGCAGTTTTTATTACTTTCCACAGGTTGCACTGCACCAAAACAAACTTATAAACATAAATCCCTAGCCTTGTCCATGCGCTAACTAAACAGAACAGACCCATGATATGATATTCATATGATTCGCCCCCTGGGCTGTGTGTACACGTGTGTGGGATACCCGGAGCCGGGTCTCTGGGGGTTGTAGAATCCGTGGCGGTGACCCGGTCCCGTGGCTCAGGGTGGTCAGGCCGATGGCGGTATTTTGTGGGGGTTTTAGGTTAATTGTCCGACTACGCCACCCGCAGATTGCGGTCAGCGCGGACCGCCGCTGCAAGGCAGACCGCTGGGGCTGATGGTGTATGCAGCTTAGGTAGTGTGACTCCCCACGGGAAGAGTGCAGCCCCAGGGCAGTGTAGTTGATGGTGAGGGTGATAGTGCACGGGAGTCCCAGCACTAGTAGTGCTGGTGCGGTGATGAAGCAGGAACGACTCAGAGTCTTTGCAGTGCAGTTCAGGGTCTTTACTGGTGATATTAAGGCAGACCCTCCCGGGAGTACTGGCTAGCATAAGGGGCCTGGTCAGTCTGCGAGCAAACAGGAGTTCCCCTGGCCAGGTGGAGTTGTAGGCCTCCCCATCTATCTGCACTCTTTCTGGTACCTTGCTGTAAGCGGGTAGAAGTAGCCCACGTCCCTGAGTATACCGTGGTGACTTGGGGCCTTCTGTTAGCCTCCGCTCCTGGATGGCGGTGCTGGTCCCTTCCTTGTGACTGAGCCTCCGGGCTTCTATGGCCAGAGGACCTGGAATCCCCTGCCGGCTGGTTTCTGCTGCTGGGTGGATATCAGTCCCCACAGCCTCGGACTCCGGTGTTCGGTTATCAGATTCTTCTGCCAGGGCGAGCTATATCTCTGCTTAGCTTCCAGCCCCTGGTCTTCTGCTCCTAGCTCCTACAGAGCTCCTGCTGTAACTCTCCCTGTGTCTGGAGCGGTCTCCAGACTCTGACTGAACTCACTAATCCCGCCCCAGACCCAGTTTATAAGGGCAGATTCCTCCCCTCCCAGGTCTGGACAGGAAGTGTTGCATGCTTAGGGCTCCTGACCAGAGAAACCTCCCACTTGCTCTCAGACGTAATATTTCTATTACTGTGGCAACCAGACCCCTGGGGTGCCACATTCCCCCCTAGTGAATTTTAGTACTCCGGGACTAAACACATTTTTAAGAAAACACAAATACAGGGTATAAACAGTAATACAACAACATATATACAAGGAGCTTTAGTCTTTAGAGGTCACGGTTTGTCCGTAACCGGGTGTCCATATCACCCAACAAGGTGAAGTCTTGGCACAGAGTAGGGGACCTGTCCAAAGCAAACCCCAAGCGTTGGCCCTGGGCGTGGCTGCAAGGCTGAGGCTAGCTACTTTGGGCCACAAGGAGGCCACGCCAGACAGGTTTTCTCTTCCGCGGCCATCTTCGCAAGAGGCACCAAGGTGCAACTATCTACATGTAGTTCCGGTTATTCAGCGTCCATAACCTGTCAGTCCAAATAAACCTGAAGGGTAACTAGAGAAACATAATTAATGAACAGGCAACAAAAACATAAACCATTTTCAACATTTGCAGTTTACAGGTATCACAGTTTAGATTCTCCAGCGAGCGGGCATCTGTCCTCTAGTGCTCCTGGTGGACCTACGTAACCCACTATCTGGTTCTGCACTACAGGGTGTAGGAGGTGTTGCGGGTAGGTCTGGCATCTTTCTGCGTACTCTTTGGCTTACTAGGGGCACGGCAGGCTCACTACTAGCAGAGGGTTGATTCTCCTGGGCTGCTGGTATGGATTCTTCTGCCTCCTGGGCCGGCTGCTCTTCTGACACTACCTGTTCTTCTGTAGGTCCTTGAGGGGCTGGCTGGAGAAAGGTGAGGACGGTACCACGACTGCGTTGTTGATCTGAGTCCAGGACCGGGGAAAGTCTCCGAGTACGGTACTGATCATTTCTTCCCTTTCCTCTGCGGGTTGAGGGTTTTCTTGATCTTCTTCGTGGCTTTGCAGCTGCTCGGGACACTTCTTCAGGTGGTCTCTGGAGACAATGGCTGTGGTCTCTCCTCCATCCTTACTGATAATACATACTTTTGGGTTCTCATGACTTGAGGGCAGTACGGTGTACGGGTCCTTCTCCCACTGGTCGTCCAACTTGTGGAGCCGCCTCTTTCTCTTCAAGACCTGCTCTCCAGGTACCAGGGGAACAGCGGGAGCATACTGGTTATAAGCCTTCTCTTGCCTTTCTCTTGCTTGAGACGGACTTCACTCGACGCTCTCCTGTACTTTCCGATACTGCTGCTGCCGTTCTGTATCCCAGTCTGCCTCTGGCGAGGTGTCCTCAGGTGTCAGGACTCCCATATCCAGGTCAATAGGCAGCTTACCAGGTCTTGCTCTCGTTAGGTAAGCCAGGGTACAGTTGGTGGAACCTACAGGGATGTGATTATATAAGTCCACCAGATCAGGCATTTTTTCAGGCCAGAGACTGCGTTCTTCCAGGGGCAACGTTTTTAGCAAGTCTATCACCACCTGGTTCATTTTCTCACATAGTCCGTTGGTCTGAGGGTGATAGGGCGTTGTTCTTATCTTCCTGCAGCCATACAGATTGCAGAACTCCTGGAAGACCTCCGCTTCGAAGGCTGGTCCTTGGTCCGTCAGCACTTGCTCCGGGTACCCGTGTGGACGGCAGAAGTGCAGCTGGAAGGCCCTGGCTGCTGTTTGGGCCGTTAAGTCCTTGACAGGGACCACCACTAGAAACCGGGAGTAGTGATCTACGATGGTGAGGGCGTAGACGTACCCAGATTTGCTTGGAGCCAGATTCACATGGTCCAGGGCTACCAGTTCCAGTGGCTGCCTGGTGATGTTGGGCTGCAGGGGACTCTTCTGGCTGGCACGGTCCTTTCTTCTTAGGTTGCACGGGCCACAGTCTCTGCACCACCTCTCGATGGCTCCTCTCATGCCTACCAGTAGAACCGTTCACGCAACAAGAACTCCAGCTTTTTCCATCTGAAGTTTCCTGCTCCGTCGTGGTACGCCTCCAGAACCATAGCCGCGTCTCGTCTTGGGACCACTACCTGCCAGGTCAGCTCATGTGTTCTAGAGTTGACCATTCCCCGGCACAGCTTCTCCTTGTAAAGAAACAGCCTGTTTTTCTCCTTCCACAGTTGCTTGGTCTCCTCCGGAGCGTCTGGATCAAGGCGGGCATCAGCCTGTGTCAGCATTTCCTTCACCAGACGGACTGCGGGATCACTGTCTTGTGTCTCTGCCCAGCTGTAGTGGGGTAAGGGGTTGAACGTAGCAGAGCGCCTGTCCCTCACACGGTGGGAATACAGGGTAATCCCATGGCGGTGGAACGCAGGGAGTTCGATTTCTTCCAGTTATTCTGGATCTTCCGCTACGTCCGGTAGGTTTGGCATTCTCGACAGGGCATCCGCGTTGGCATTTGAGCGTCCCGCCCGGTATTTGATGGTGAATTCATAGTTGGACAGGCGGGCCATCCATCTCTGCTCCAGGGCACCAAGTCTTGCAGTGTCCAGGTGTGTCAACGGGTTGTTATCCGTGTACACGGTGAACTTGGAAGAGGCAAGGTAATGCTTGAAACGTTCGGTCACTGCCCACACCACGGCCAGGAACTCTAGTTTGAATGAGCTATAATTCTCCGGGTTTCTCTCTGTGGGCCGTAGTTTTCGGCTGGCGTAAGCAATTACCCGTTCTTTCCAGCGCTGGATCTGGGACAGTACGGCTCCTAGCCCGATGTTGCTCGCGTCCGTGTGGAGGATAAAGGGCTGGCTGTAGTCAGGGTACGCCAGGATTTCATCCCCCGTGAGGGCCATCTTCAGCTGGTGGAAGGACTCTTCTTCCACCTTTTCCCATCTGAAGGGCGGCTTCTGGTTTTTGGCCTTCCTGGATTGGCCTATCAGGAGGTCCTGCATAGGAGCTGCCATTTTGGTGAAACCGGGAATGAATCTTCGGTAGTAGCCTACCAACCCGAGAAACTGCCGCACTTCCTTTATGCTGGAGGGTCTTGGCCAGTCTTTAATCACAGTGATCTTATCGGGGTCGGGAGCCACTCCGTCAGCACTCACCACGTGTCCCAGGTACTGCACCTTTGGTTTCAGCAGGTGACACTTGGAGGGTTTCACCTTGAGGCCGTAGCTTGCCAGGGCGTCAAACACTTCTGCCAGGTGTTTCAGATGGTCCTCGTAGGTTTTAGAATAGACGATAACATCGTCCAGGTATAACAGGACCGTCTCGAAATTCCGGTGTCCCAGACAGCATTCCATCAACCGTTGGAAGGTTCCTGGTGCGTTGCAGAGCCCGAACGGCATACAGTTGAATTCGCTGAGGCCCATCGGGGTGGTGAATGCAGTCTTCTCCTTGTCTGCCTCTGCTACAGGAACCTGCCAGTACCCGCTAGTAAGATCCAAAGTGGAGAAGAAGTTAGCAGATTTTAATGCAGCTAAAGATTCTTCTATCCTAGGTAACGGGTACGCATCTTTGTGTGTGATACGGTTGACCTTTCTGTAGTCTACACACATTCTCATGGTGTCGTCCTTCTTTTTCACTAGAACTAGTGGAGCTGCCCAGGGGCTACAGCTGTCCCTAATTACCCCAGCCTCCTTCATGTCCCGCAACATCCCTTTTGCATGCTGATAGTGTGCAGGGGGTACAGGTCGGTATCTTTCCTTTATGGGTGGATGGTCTCCTGTGGGGATGTGATGTTCTACCCCCTTTACTCGCCCGAAGTCTAGCGGGTGTTTACTAAAGACCCTCTCGTACTCCTGAACCACCCGGTAGACTCCCTGTTTTTGGTGTGAGGGAGTGGAGTCAGTACCCAAATGCAGTTGCTGACACCAGTCCTCCATTTGTTTCTTAGAGCCGTTACCTTCCTCTGGTTGAGATGGAGGCAAGGGTTCCACGGCCCTTACAGAATTTTGGTTTATGGTGAACAATTTGGCTAGCATGGCATACCGGGGCAGGTATGCTTCTCTCTCCCCGATATTTATGATGCGGATGGGCACCCTCCCATGGCGTACATCGACCACCCCCCGTGCTGTCAAAATGGTGGGCCTACTGTCTGAGTAAACGGGTTCTACCATAGCTTGGTAGTCTCTACCTCTCAGACCAATAGCTGCCTGGCACCAGATCATCGTCTCACTTTTCGGGGGCATAGCAATAGGGAACGGGTCACACATTCTCACGCTACCTATCTCACCACCAGATAGTTCCACTTGTTGCCGTTTCACCAGCGCCCGGATCTCTTTTTGGAGAACATGCTGCTGGCCGGAACTGGCCTTCTTGGCAACCTGCTGTAAAATGAGAATCACCTCTGCAAGACAATTTTCAATCACGTTAGTTCCCAAGGTTATTCTAGGGTGGCTCTCATGACGGTCTATGTCCACAATGATCAGTCCTTGTGCCGCTAGTTCGACTTTACCGACCTTAATGGTCACCTCCTTGAATCCCACCTGCGGCACGGGCTGACCATTGCTGGCGATGATACTCAGGTCGTCATCTGGGTAGCGGGTTATGTCCGAGTCATTCCAGTACCGCTTAAAGAGCACGTACGGGATGGTAGTCACTTGTGACCCAGTGTCCAGTAGGGCACTCATAGGAATGCCATCCAGTACCACAGGCAAGACCGGACGTCCCCCTACGTATGTATCACGCCAGTTCGATGGGCCTGATGATCTTATGCCTGGGGGTTGGCCCTCTACCCCAGGTTGGGCCCGTTTAAATGACAGTACCTTGCCATGTGTCCGGGTTGATTGCAGCGGCGGCAGATGGGTTGTCCGTCCTCGTTGTATCTGTTGCTGGGTCTTCCTCTGGACGTTGGGATCCTCCTCTGTCAGCGCCACGGGACGTCCTCCGGTCCGGATGCCAGCTGGATCTTCCCTGGAGGGGAAACCTGTAAAGACTGCACAGTTCTGGTTAGCGCGGCTACGCTTTTGGTTAACTCTTGGACCTGATGGTGCAGGTCTGTAGCCGGGTTGTTATCCAAAGCCTGCGCACCAGCTCCTACAGACTCTGTAGACAAGGGCGCCGCCTCCTGGTGATAGGTAATAGCAGGACACCGGTGGGTTACAGCGCTACCCGGTGCCGGCTCTCGGAGCACCCGGATGGCCCTGTCTTTGAACTTTGCAAAGTCTAAACCAGGGTTCTGCAAGGCCATTGCACGTAACTGGGTTCGGTGGGCGTTGGACAGCAGACCCTCAATGAATTGCTCAGTTAACAGTTCATCTGCATTCCGCACACTGTCAGGGTCTGCCTGTTTAATGGCTCCCAGGGCCTCTTGCAAATTCAAAGCATAGTCTCTTATACTGTCTTGGGCCCGCTGCTTGCACCCATAGAATTTCATTTTGATCTCTGTTGAGGTGCGGGTATCAAAGGTGTCCCTCAGACAGGCTAAGATCTCCTTCACAGTCTCCTTGTCCCTGACTGACCAGGACTTTACTTCACGTTGGGCTGCCCCGGTTAGCTGGCCTACCAATATGCTCACTTTTTGTCCCTCTGTCAGGGGGTACACCTTAAACAGGCTGTACAGTCTCTCTTTAAAGTCGCTTAGGGTATGCGACTCCCCTGAGTACTGGGGCAGCCAGGCCGCTCTGGGGATATAGGGCATTGTAAATGGCATTACTGCGGCAGCGGCCGCGCTGGTGGTAGAGGGTCCCTCCGTATCCATCATCTTCCTCCCCCCTAGTTAAGTGTGGCCTACCTTCTGTTGCTTCTTCTCCGTAGGCCGCGGCTCCGCAGACGATCGTCAGGGTGGAGGACCTTGCGTCGCGCTCTGGTGACGTCAGCGTCGCTCTCTCTCCCTTCCAGGACCTTGCGCAGCATCGATGCGTGAGGCGGAGCTTCGGGTCTCGCGCGCTTTCGGCTTCCACGCCCCTCTTCTTCCCGCGCGGTGTCCCGAAGATGGCGTCCGATGGCGGGAAAACGACTGCGGATGGCGGGAAACTTTTGAAGATGGCGGGAAACGGCTCCGGATGGCGGGAAACGGCTCCGGATGGCGGGAAACGGCTCCGGATGGCGGGGACCTTCACCACGGCAGGTATGACAGTCTTTTGAAGGCGCGCAGTACCCGGTGGTTGCGGGCACGAAATCCTGCCGACTACGCCAAAGCTGACTCGCCCCCTGGGCCTAGTGTGGACGTGTGTGGGATACCCGGAGCCGGGTCTCTGGGGGTTGTAGAATCCGTGGCAGTGACCCGGTCCCGTGGCTCAGGGTGGTCAGGCCGATGGCGGTATTTTGTGGGGGTTTTAGGTTAATTGTCCGACTACGCCACCCGTGGATTGCGGTCAGCGCGGACCGCCACTGCAAGGCAGACCGCTGGGGCTGATGGTGTATGCAGCTTAGGTAGTGTGACTCCCCACGGGAAGAGTGCAGCCCCAGGGCAGTGTAGTTGATGGTGAGGGTGCACTGGAGTCCCAGCACTAGTAGTGCTGGTGCGGCGATGAAGCAGGAATGACTCAGAGTCTTTGCAGTGCAGTTCAGGGTCTTTACTGGTGATATTAAGGCAGACCCTCCCGGGAGTACTGGCTAGCATAAGGGGCCTGGTCAGTCTGCGAGCAAACAGGAGTTCCCCTGGCCAGGTGGAGTTGTAGGCCTCCCCGTCTATCTGCACTCTTTCTGGCTACCTTGCTGTAAGCGGGTAGAAGTAGCCCACGTCCCTGAGTATACCGTGTGGTGCTCACCCATATGGCTGGTGACTTGGGGCCTTCTGTTAGCCTCCGCTCCTGGATGGCGGTGCTGGTCCCTTCCTTGTGACTGAGCCTCCGGGCTTCTATGGCCAGAGGACCTGGAATCCCCTGCCGGCTGGTTTCTGCTGCTGGGTGGATATCAGTCCCCACAGCCTCGGACTCCGGTGTCCGGTTATCAGATTCTTCTGCCAGGGCGAGCTATATCTCTGCTTAGCTTCCAGCCTCTGGTCTTCTGCTCCTACAGAGCTCCTGCTGTAACTCTCCCTGTGTCTGGAGCTGTCTCCAGGCTCTGACTGAACTCATCCCGCCCCAGACCCAGTTTATAAGGGCAGATTCCTCCCCTCCCAGGTCTGGGCAGGAAGTGTTGCATGCTTAGGGCTCCTGACCAGAGAAACCTCCCACTTGCTCTCAGACGTAATATTTCTATTACTGTGGCAACCAGACCCCTGGGGTGCCACACATACATGGCTGAGCAAACCTCAGCTCGGTCAAACAAAGCAGCTATTGTCCATGCAATTTTTCGGCCACGCCCCTGGCCACAGCCCAATCCATGCCCATTTACAATTTTTTTCGCCCACACCAGGAGGAGTTGTCGGAGGGGCGCTGGTAATGAGGGGCATTCAGCAGACTCCATAGACTGCAGGGCGTAGACCTAAATCCAGGACTGTCTGCTGTATCCGGGACAGTTGGGACTAGAGATGAGCGGATGGATTCCCGGGTCTCTGGTCCAGTATCCAGGTCAGTGGTACTTGGTGGATGGACAGGACGCAGCAAATCTCTAACCATCCAACGTCCCCGGCAGCTTTTGATCACCCAGGGCAGCGCGACGTCATCTATGCATCCTGCTCATCTCTAGATGTGGATTATTTTTTGTTCTTTTATTCACAGTCAGAGGAGCCAGAAATTTCTCAGCTATATGTAGCTTCACTATATGACATCTGGCTTTTTTGTGTCTGTAAGGCCGTGTTCACACATTGCAGAAATACTGTGCTTTTTGTTTTCTGCAGGATCCGCACCAAACTACACAATAACAATCAAAGCTTTTCTGCACTGTTAAAAAGCGTTTAAAACTCTGCTTCATATCTGCCCCAAAATCGCATCAAATAAGATTGTTATTGTGTCGTGTAGTGCGGACACCTGCAGAAAAAAAGCAGCAGAAAGAACGCAGCATTTACGCTACGTGTGAACACGGCCTCAGCGTTAGTTTTATTACATTTTTATGGGTTTAATAGAGAAAAATATAAATTATGCCATTTTTTTATGTCATTTACCGATCCCTGTAAATAATCTGATCGCTGTGTTGTGCGGGTCGTTACAATTACAGGGACACCAAATATGTCCATGTTATTTGCTGATTTGTAATGTTCATTATTTGAAAATAAACGCATTAAAAATAACATTTTTTTTCATTATCAAGTGTTTTTCATTATTATTTTTTTAGTAATTTTTAAGATGAAAAAATCTCTTAGGGTATGTGCCCACGATCCAGAGCCGCTGCGTGTTATGCAGCATCAAATCCGCAGCAGCCAGATGTTACAGCATAGTGGATGGGATTTGTAGAAATCCCATCCACTATGCGTGCCCCTGCTCCTGTGGAGGTGAATGTATAATTTAAGTTATGCACTAAAGCCCCCATCTCACATAGCGAGATCGCTGTTGTGTCACGGTTTTGGTGACGCAACAGCGATGTCGCTAAGTGTGACACTTTGCTGTGAGGTCGCTGATCGCTGCAAAGTGTCCTGGACCATTTTTTGGTCGTTGCTCTCCCGCTGGTCAGCACATATTGCTGTGTGTGACCAGCGGGAGCAGCGATCAGGCTGGTAACCATGATAAACATCGGGTTACTAGGGGCACACGCGCACCTAGTAACCCGTTGTTTATCATGGTTACGAGCCTGCTAAAGTGAGCGGTAACCTCCCGCTCACTGTAGCAGAGTGGTAACCATGATAAACAACGGGTTACTAGGAGCGCGTGTGCCCCTAGTAACCCGATGTTTATCATAGTTACCAGCCTGCTCCTGCTTCAGCAGGCTCGTAACCAGGAGCAGGACATCGTGGAAAGATTCTTTCCACGATGTCGCTGCTCCCCTGATCGTTGGTGAGCCTGCCTGTTTGACAGCTCACCAGCGACCGCATAGCGACGCAGCAACGATCCCTGACAGGTCGTATCGTTGTCGGGATCGTTGCAGCGTCGCTAAGTGTGACAGGGCCTTTAGAAGAGATGATCAGCCCTGCCCCGCAGAGGAGGAGGAGCTACAGAGCAATGAGAATGTAGGAGAGAGAGGTAAGTATAGAAGCCAGGAGAACAGCATACAATGCGGGGTGAGAACAGCTGAGCTGAGACGGAATGTGGGACTGAGCCCTCAAAGCAGGACAGTCCCACCAAAAATGGGATGGTTGAGAGCTATGGAGTTTTGCCTCTGCTACATCCAGCAGACTCACTTCATTCAGAGAGAGTCCCTCGCGTGTCTCTCTCCCAGCTACAGCTCACATTTTGGCTGGACACTCAACTCCGCTTCATCCAGCAGCCTGGAGCAACACTCCCTCGGTAGACTGCTCCTCCATGAAGTTACTTCCTGGTTCTTTGCAAAACCCTACACACATGTATCTAATGTGTATCTAATCAAGACACTGCAGAGCTGGTATTTAACACTGTCCTTCCCGGCTATGCTACACCATGATATACTACATGATAGACTTACCTGTTACCAGATAATAGATTGCTAGGAGGAAGAAGTCAGAACTTGTATTTAAATGGGTTATCCAGCTAAGAATGGTGTAAAACATTTTTTAATATAATATGTTAATGATGCTCAGTTGCTACCATTTTGCCACTTCCCAGGCCCTCTGTTGGCCTTTGTACTTTTCGCCATTGGCGATTCAGCAGCCAGTCTCTATACAAAAGTGTTGTCTTATGTGCGTTAATGCTCCCAATGTATGCACCACAACTATCAATAACTTATCAATAACTTACAATGGACCAGACATACAGTATGACAAAAAGCACCCTATTGGTATATTTTTTTACTCTATTGATAAGTATATTCAACTGTATTTTTCAAGGACACCAACTAACAAAAACTGATACAGCACAACATGAGTTCTAGTTTTGAAGTCAATGGACTATGTGAACCGCTATATGGTATAAGTAGAGTTTATACAATCGATGACTACTCGGGGTATACTTCTTGCATACTGTTACTTGCATGGTATGAAGACAGCCTTAGCCATGTTAAAAGGGTTGTCCAGTATGGATAACAATCTTTAAAATATGTTCAACAATGATGGACTGATTGTAGAGTATGCTCATGCTGGAAAGTCCGAGAGAGAGAGGGTCGATCTTGAGTTCTGGATCAGCGAGCAAATCACACACCTCTACCTGCACTTCCCTGGGCCTCTTGGTGGCACCGCTGGCACCATCCTGACAGTGTCTGCTGGGACTTACAGCAACCAGAAATGGACAGATTTTTTCCATAGATGTCCTTCTAGTTGCATCAATTTTTTTGTCATCCTTTTCACTGACCAGTAGACTGTTTAATCTTTTTTTTCACCCATTGACAATCAGTGAAAAAAATAGATTAAACTAGGAAGGAACGCTGAAGTACAAAGTATGTCTTCATAGTTTCATCCGAGTCTTACGGATCCCCATAGACTTTAATGGCAGAGTCTGATCTACAAAACTTATGAGACTAGGACACGGACCAGTTTTTAAAACTGATGTATCTACAAATCAATGAAACTCTAAGTCAGTGTTCAAACTGTTCAAGAAAAAAAAATGGACAGCACAAGGACGTCACATGGATGTGCGAATGTAGTCTTAGGCCATGTGCACATGTTCAGTATTTTACATCAGTATTTGTAAGCCAAAACCAGGAGTGGAACAATCAGAGGAAAAGTATAAAAACACGTCACCACTTCTGTATTTATCACCCACTCCTGGTTTGGGCTTACAAATACTGATGTAAAATACTGACCAAATACTGTACGTGTGCACATGGCCTTAGGCTTAATCTGTTACGTCCTGTCTCTCCATCAGCTCCTAAGACGCTCTCTGCAATCACTGAATTTGCAAAAATATTCAGTCAAGTCCTCAGTTGGGCATTACTGAGAGTTCAGTACCAGCTCCCATGCACCGTGATAGCAGGGAACAGCTTAGATACCATGAGAGCTGGGTACCGGCTGAAGGCCCTCTGCCATTTCAGTCCTCCAGTGAGACTCCGCTACACGTGGAGCTTCACAGAAGAACCTCAATGTCTCTGTATACTACAATACATTAGTACATAATAGAAGCTATCAAATCCTTTGAATTTTAATATAGGGACTCACAAAACAAGAAAGAACCTTAACACTGGTTGCGATCTTGCTAATTTTGGCCAAAATATCGACCAATACCACATGCATTTTATACATATTTTTTATTGCACGTTTTTTATCTTTTGCACGGTGCAGCCAGCCTTTTAGTGTTGGCATGGGGAATTGTGGTGTTTTTCCTTGTGAGATGCTCTTATATAGTGCTGGGCAGCTCACAATATGTAATAGCATGGGCGTCTGTAAGCCAGACACTGTGCACTACATCTGTGTGACTGGCGCCCTATCGGTGTACTTTTATAATACTAGGAGCCACCCCCTCCATCAATGGAATAACCACTCAAACGCCTACCATCAGTATTTTGCACCTGTGCTGCCTCAGCCTTTATCATGGGGTCTGCTGCATTCTGCAGTGTATTAAATACAGCTGTCTTTAGACAGCAGTGTGAGTGGTTTCTTTTTACCTTAGCATCCCTGGTTTCTCCACTATTACATTAGATAGAAAGGATGGACAGCAGTGTGAGCATCCTCTTACCTCAGCACTCCTGGTATCTCCAGTATTAGATCAGATAGAAAGGATGGACAGCAGTGTGAGCAGCCTCTTCTTACCTCAGCACTCCTGGTATCTCCAGTATTAGATCAGATAGAAAGGATGGACAGCAGTGTGAGCAGCCTCTTCTTACCTCAGCACTCCTGGTATCTCCAGTATTAGATCAGATAGAAAGGATGGACAGCAGTGTGAGCAGTCACTTCTTACCTCAGCACTCCTGGTATCTCCAGTATTAGATCAGAAAGACAGAATGGACAGCATTGTGAGCAGCCTCTTCTTACCTCAGCACTCCTGGTATCTCCAGTATTAGATCAGATAGAAAGGATGGACAGCAGTGTGAGCAGCCTCTTCTTACCTCAGCACTCCTGGTATCTCCAGTATTAAATCAGAAAGACAGAATGGACAGCAGTGTGAGCAGCCTCTTCTTACCTCAGCACTCCAGGTATCTCCAGTATTAGATCAGAAAGACAGAATGGACAGCAGTGTGAGCAGCCTCTTCTTACCTCAGCACTCCTGGTATCTCCAGTATTAGATCAGATAGAAAGAATGGACAGCAGTGTGAGCAGCCTCTTCTTACCTCAGCACCTCTCGTATCTCCAGTATTAGATCACAAAGATAGGGTGGGCAGCAGCCTCCTTCCCATTATTCCCAGTATTTCATATACACATGGCAAGCATATAGATATATATATATTGTAAGGTGGCTAATGGTCGTGTAGTCGATGGGAGGTACACACGTGGTCAAAATTGTTGGTACCCCTCGTTTGATGAACGAAAATCCCACAATGGTCACAGAAATAACTTGAATCTGACAAAAGTAATAATAAATTAAAAATCTATGGAAATAAACAAATGAAAGTCAGACATTGCTTTTCAACCCTGCTTCCACAGAATTTAAAAAAAAAATTAACTAATGAAATAGGCCTGGACAGAAATTAATGGTACTCTTAACTTAATATTTTGTTGAACAACCTTTTGAGGCAATCACTGCAATCAAACGATTCCTGTAACTGTCAATGAGACTTCTGCACCTCTCGACAGGTATTTTGGCCCACTCCTCATGAGCAAACTGCTCCAGTTGTCTCGTGTTTGAAGGTTGCCTTTTCCAGACAGCATATTTAAGCTCTTTCCAAAGATGCTCAATAGGATTTAAGTCAGGGCTCATAGAAGACCACTTCAGAATAGTTCACTGTTTTCCTCAGCCATTCTTGGGTGTTTTTAGCTATGTGTTTTGGGTCATTATCCTTTTGCAAGACCCATGACCTGCGACTGTGACCAAGCTTTCTGACACTGGACAGCACATTTCTCTCTAGAATCCCTTGATAGTCTTGATATTTCATTGTACCCTGCACAGATTCAAGACACCCTGTACCAGATGCAGCAAAGCAGCCCCAGAACATAACAGAGCTTCCTCCATGTTTCACAGTAGGGACAGCGTTCTTTTCTTGATATGCTTCATTTTTCTGTCTGTGAACATAGAGCTGATGTGCCTTGCCAAAAGCTTCCATTTTTGTCTCATCTGTCCATAGGACATTCTCCCAGAAGCTTTGTGGCTTGTCAACATGTAGTTTGGCAAATTCCAGTC